>NC_063173.1:61147835-61173415 GCF_023159225.1 Perognathus longimembris pacificus | reverse complement strand
CATCCCCAGGGTGACTCCGAGCTGCTCAGGGGCCTGCGCTCTCCCTCCCACTCTGCCCTCCCTCTCGCCCCTCCCCACGCCTGCCCATGTCCCTCCTCCACAGAGCCCCACTGCCCACCACCCCAGGGGGCCCCCATCTAACATGGTGCCTCCCTTTCTAAATTTCCATCTGAGTACTACATGTGTGTACGAAAGAATGAACCCGTTAACACAGGCCAGGCAGGGCCGGGGAGGGGGGCGGACAGAGCAGGTGCCTCCCCCCCCCCCCCCGTCCTCTCCCCACCCCTCTCCCCCACCTGACCCAGCCTCCAGCCTCCAGCCCCTCCTTTCCTAAGGGCCACCCCCTTGTCTCCTCTCCCAGTTCTGCTCCACCTTCAGTTTTAGGGCCCAGTTCCTGTTTGCTAATTGATCACTTCTGTTGGCCAGTCCTGGGCCTTGGACTCAGGGCCTGAGCACTGTCCCTGGCTTCTTTTTGCTCAAGGCTAGCACTCTGCCACTTGAGCCACAGCGCCACTTCCGGCTTTTTCTGTATATGCGGTGCTGGGGAATCGAACCCAGGGCTTCGTGCGTGCTGGGAGAGCGCTCTACCACTGAGCCACCTTCTCAGTCCCTGATGACTTTTAAATAATATTCACAGACTCTCCTCTCTCGCTTAATAAATTTTAAATGACGGCACGATTTAGTCTCTTACACTCACATTAATGTTTAAGGCTTTTCATTCCTAGCTGTTGGGTTCCTAGGCTTAAAAAAAGAAAACAGAAAGCCCATTGGAAAGCATCGTGTGATTGGGATAAGAGCGTCGGTGGCCGTACCAAAGGCGAGGTCAGGGTTCTGTCTTCGGGACCGCCCCCACCCCCACCCCGGCCTGCCCTCCCCCCCGTCTGTGGTGCCCCCTGGGGCTGGCGCTTTGAACCAAGTGCAAGGCCCCTGCTGCTCCAGCCAGGGCGGTGGGGCGGGGGGGGGGGGTCCCCCTTCCTGGGGGTCCCCTTCCTTACCCCCATGGAACGCTCTCACGTGCTCTCTCAGCTCGCTCTTCTTGGATCTCCTGTCCGGCCCTCTGAGTGTATCCCACTCAGCACTTCTTCCTCCAGATTGCTGTCTCTGCCACGTTGCTGTGCATTCTGGGAAATTCCCCGCACTTCCCAGCTCTCCCTGTGAGCGATGATCTTTGCCAGTCACTTGCTGATTCTACGAGAGCTTTCTGTCTCCGTGACCGGTTATGCGTCCAGAGCTTGAGAGAAGGGCTTCTGGAAGTTTCTGAGGATGAGCCGGCTAGCGTGGGTGGGAGGGTCCCAGAGCTGCCCCCCGGGCCGAGCCACGCTGAGAGACCCAGAGCACACACACACACACACACACACACACACACACACACACACACACACACACCTGTGGGACAGGTAGCAGGATCTAAGATGGACGAAGGAGGGCTTGGCGTGTCCTGTTGTGAGTGGGCGAGCGTGCAGATGGCGAGAGCCGGGGAACGCCGCGTGCTCGCCGAGTTCTGTGCAAAGGACCTGTGGTCAGGAGTGGGGCCGTGCAGAGCCACAGGCCGCACTTGGACGATCGTGCTTCCTCCCAGACGGGAGCCACTGCCACGTCCGTGCTAGCCAGTCATGCCAGGAGCCCGCCGCCCACGTAGCCACTGCCCGAGGGCCGAGCTGCGCTGGGCCAGACCGGTCTCCCCCCTCCCCCCCCCCCCCCCCCCCGCCTGGGGTCTCGGAAGCTTGGCCGCTGCCTGAGGATGTTGGGAGCTGACTCCTGCCGGGCTCCTCCCCGCCAGCTCTGAAGGCCGTGGGGAGGGGTGTCTGGTGAGGGAGGAGGAGGGAGCCGGCGTGGAAACGCCCCACGTCAGAGCCGAGCGAGTCCGGGCCCCTGAGCTGGAGCTGAGTGTGGACGGATACGGGCATCCCGGGCTGCGCGGGCCCCGAGGCCCGGAGGCTGCTGGGCCGTGGGGGGCAGCGGGAGAGACAGGCGCTGTGATTCTGGCCTGGGTGGTCCCTGCTCCAGGCTGGGGGCCGCGTGTCCGCCCCCCCCCACCCCCCCCGCCCCAGGGAGGCTCCTGGCTCAGCCCATCCCCGGGCCGCATTTAACACAGCGCCCAGGTGGCGAGTGGGAGTCTGGGTGTGGGGAACACAGGCAGATGGGCAGGAGGACGGCAGAGGGGCCGCAGAGGAGCTGCCGGCCGGGGGCGGTGAGACGCGGCCCCCCTCCAGCCCGGGCCGCTCCGTGCACAGAGGCCCTGCGGCTCCGACCCCGAGCCCCCCGGCCGCCCGGGAGACGCTCGCCTCCTCCACGGCCACGGCAGCTGCTGGTTTCCGCCGTGTGAAGCCAAGCTCCGAGCCCAGCCTGCTGGGGGCAGAGCCGCCAGGGGGCAGCCTCTGGGGGCTGAGCTGGGAGGAGAGGCCCACGGCCCGCACTGGCAAGCCGGCAGAGCCGTCGCGGCCTGCCTGGCCAGCTTTCATCCCGTGGCCCCCACCCATCCCCAGCCTCCACAGCAGCAGGCCCTCCATTCGAGAACTGCGTCACCTGGGAGTGCCAACTTCCAGGAGATGGGCTTTAAGTATGATGGACATCGCCAGGGGGCGGGCTTTAGGTGTGATGGACATCGCCAGGGGGCGGGCTTTAGGTGTGATGGACATCACCAGGGGGCGGGCTTTAGGTGTGATGAACATCACCAGAGGGCGGGCTTTAGGTGTGATGAACATCACCAGAGGGTGGGCTTTAGGTATGATGGACATCACCAGAGGGCGGGCTTTCGGTGTGATGGACATCACCCAGGGGCAGGCTTTAGGTATGATGGGCATCACCAGTGGAAGGGCTTTAGGTGTGATAGACATCACTAGGGGGCGGGCTTTAGGTGTGATGAACATCACCAGAGGGCAGGCTTTAGGTGTGATGGACATCGCCAGGGGGGCGGGCTTTAGGTGTGATGAACATCGCCAGAGGGCGGGCTTTCTGTGTGATGGACATCACCCAGGGGCAGGCTTTAGGTATGATGGGCATCACCAGGGGAAGGGCTTTAAGTATAATAGACATCACCTATGGTTCCCACAGACATCACCAGCAGTCCCCATAAGTGAACAAATCCCTTGGCCCCGAGACAGACCCGACAAAGCTGAGACTCCAGGGCCTCGCTCGGAGTGAACAGGGGTGACTGCACAGCAGCCATGATGAGCAAAAATCCAGCTGAGTCAGAGGCCAGGCATGGGCTGTCGGGGGTGTGTGGGGGTGGTGCAAGGCCAAGAGGCATCACACCAGGGAGAGGATGGGGAGACCAGTTCTGCAGGGCTCCTTGAGGCTGAGCCTAGTACCCAGCAGAAATCTGCTGATCCCCATCGCTGGCAAAGGCCCAGTGCTCCGGCTCATAGAGGGAGCGTTCAAGCCTGACTCAGGGCACAAAGGTGGGATGAGCGGGCCTCCTGATGGCTACCTGAGCAAAGCACAGCAGCCCAGAGGTTGATCATGATCCTCTCACACACACGCGTGCCCACACATGGACGTGTACCATGTACACGCATGCACGCACGCATACACTCATGCACACACACACACCCCCTGCCACTTCGAAACCTGTGTCTCCTCTGGCATAGGACCAGGACCAACTCTGGTTTCATTCTTCCTCCCTGTCAGTTGGCATAGGTCCCCGCAAATGTTCAGCCTCGGACAACGATGAAAGAGTAAGCGGACAGATGGGTGAATGGATGGTTGGATGGGCTGGTGGGCAGATGGAGGGGGTTGCGTAAATGTGTGGATGGATAGATGAGTGGACAGATGAGTGGATGGGTAGGTGGATGAGTGGATGGATGGGCAGATGGGTAGATGGATGAATGGGTGAGTGGATGGTTGGGTGGAAGGACGGATGTATGAGCAAGTGGGCGAGTAGACGGACGAGTGCATAGATAAATGGGCAGATGAGTGGATGGATGGTGGGTAGATGGGTGGATGGATGGACGGACGGATGGATGGATAGGTGGGTGGGTGGATGATGGGTGGATGGATGGACAGACGGATGGATAGGTGGGCAGATAGATGTGCAGATGAATGAATGCATGGACAGGCGGACAGATGGACGGACAGACAGCTGGGTGAATGGAGGGCTCAGGTGTGGAGAGTGCTCCACTTGAAGCCTTCCCTTTTCCATGGAGCTGCTTGGGTTTGAATTTGGGGCCTCACGCTTCTTAAACTGTGGCTGTCCTGTCTACCTCCAGCCTGGCTTTTCGCTGGTTATTTTGGAAACAGAGTCTCTTAGACTTTTCTGCCTGGCCTGGCTTTGAACCGTGATCCTTAGCCCCGAGCCTCTCCGTAGGTCAGGTTGCAGGCGTGAGCTGTGCTGAGCACCCAAGGCTGGGGACCTTTGGAAGGGCTGTGAACCGAGGGGACAGGACGGCGGGGTGGTGAAGGCCCTGGAAGAGAGGGGGGAGAGAGACCAGGGGGCCTTGGGCTCTCGCTTCATTCATTCGACCACTCACCCATTCAAAAACACGGGTGGGAGGCCAGCCTGCGTGACACAGAGAGCCACGCAGTGCCCAGTGTGCCTGTCCGCTCCCAGGGCGGCGGTCCCGCCCCTGCCGGTGGGAGGGCCTGGCTCTGGCGGCTCCCCAGCCCACGCCCCCCCCCAAGCTGGACTCACAGTCTTAGAGGGCGGAGCTTGAGCTGGGCGGCCCGGGCTCCACCCAGCTGACTGGGGGCTGCCGCTCACCTCTGCGGTGGCCCGGGGCCTGCTCCTCTGCGCGCTCCAGGGCGGAGTCTGGTCCCTCCCTGGACAAAGGACGTGGCGCTGGCCGCTCCTGTCCCGACACCCCGGCTTCGCCCCTGGCCAGCTGTGTGACTTGGAGCTTGTCGCCCAGCCTCTCTGAGCCGCAGCCACCACATTCATGACATCGGGAAGAGGCCAGCGGCTCCCCACAGCTTGGCCGTGTGACCCAGAGCTTGTCCGTGGGCCCTGGGGCGTGGACAGCGTGTGGTCTGGTGGCGGCTGTCGGTCCACACAGCTGTCCGGGGATCCCGGCAGTGTGGGAGGGAGGGAGGGAGGGAGGGAGGGAGGAGGTGTCCCAGCACGTGGACACGTGGAGAGATGGGGGGAGGAGGCTCGCAGACGGGCACCCCCGTGGTGTCTCTGGCCTGGCGGCCCGCCGGTGGCTGCGGGGGAGGGGAGCGCGGACGCCGGGGTCAGGACCCCGGTGCTGTAGCCCTACTGTGTGCTGGGTGCCGCGTGGGCCTCTGAGGCCCCCCCATCAGGGACCTGCCGGTGCCCCCCACATCTCCATCCTGGCCGAGGCCCCTGTACCGGGCGGGTTTGGGGCCCCGGGGTCCGGCCCAGGCTCGGGGGTTTCACGGTGGCCCCATCACGTCCATCGGGTGGGAGGGGGCTTGTCAGCAGCAAGGCCGGGAGACGCGTCACCAGGTCTGTCCTTTTCTGTCATCCGCTCCTGGCGGGTTAACACTCAGGAAACACTCGCGTGATGTTTTTTTGTTTTTACAAAAAGTAACGAGACGGTTTAATGGGAGTCGGGTTCTGCCTGCATCCTTGTTTCCGTCGGGACGAGAACTCGTGTGGCTGATGGCGGTGGGGAAGCGGAGGAAGGCGGCGGTGGCGGTCCACCCCGGGGTGGCGGGTGGCGGGGCGTGTGCGTGACGGCCGATTCCAGGAACAGCCTGGGGAGAAGGGGCCGTGTGGCCCAGTAGCCCCCCGCTGGCCGGCAGCACTCCCCGACCCCAGGTCAGCCCTGCTCGGCCGGTGCACGGTGGGGCCGGGCGCCGTGAGTCAGCGCAAGGGAGAAAGCAGCAAGAATGACTCCAGCCAGGGAGCAGGGAGCAGGGAGCAGGGCCTGCCGGGCTCCGGAGCCCCCTCCTGTCGGTCTGCCCGCCCCTGCCCGCCCGGGGGGCTGCCCTCGGGGCCCGGGCCCACTGCCCGAGCCCCTGTTCACCCCGCCTCGCGCCTGGCCTTCCCCGGCGGACCTGCTAGCGGCGGGCGCTCCGTTTGGCTCTTGTTCCTGACTGGCAGCGCTGGACGTTTCTAGGACAGCCGCTGTCCCCGCTGCCCCGGGAGACGCTTTCTAATAGTGCCCCAGTTCTGCCTGCCATGCCGTCACCAGCCACGGGCCCCGAGGACGCAGGGGGTCCTGCGGCCCTGGGGAGCCATTCTCTGGGCTCCCCACACTGTCTCCCCCCAGGGCACCCCAGCTGGCTCTCCCCGGAGGCTCCTGCCCCGTGGCCCCGCCCTTTGTGCCCTTGATTATTTTGTCCTTGAACTCGCCAGCCCCTCCCTCCCCCCCATTCTTCCTGACTGAGAAAGTCTGGCTTGGGGGAGATTTTCACACCCGCCGCCGCAATGATGTTTACCAGTCAGGTTTAACAAGAAATGGAGTTGACCCTGAGCCGGTGTGTGATTCCCAGGGACTTCAATCCAACTCGCGGTCACCCTCTCCATCTTAGAGGTGGCGAATTTTGTTTTCCAGATTGCAAACATGTTTTCGGGGCTGGGGGGAGGGGGAGGTTCTCACAAAGCCTGGAAACGGCTGGGGTGAGACCGATGGTGGGGACAGCCCTCTGCCCCCTCCACACCCCTGCAGGGGCTTGGCTGGCCTGAGGGGTCCCCCTTCTGCTAGCGGCCCCCTCACGGAGGAGGGCCTGCACGGCACCCACCAGGCCGACGTCCGCCTTGGCCCTCCCGGCCCGCGCGGCATGGGTGAGGCCGGGCGGGGGGCTCCCGGGACTGCCAGCCTGAGCTGCGTACGCAGGGCCGCTGGCGGGGCCGCGGCCATCACGGCACCTCACCCCCCCCCCCGGTGTGGGGGTGCAGATCCCCCGGGAACCAGGACCGGTGTGTCCCGCTACGCCTGTGACTTTCCAACAGCCGCTGACGATCCAGCACACACTGGGGGGGTCAGAGGCGGGCGAATGTGTTCACTCACAGCCCGGAGGCCGGGGTGGGGGGCTGGGGGGTCGAGGCCCTCTCCCCCGGGTCGCGTGGCCGTCGCGTGACTGGTCTGCTGGTCTTTACCTGGTTCCGTGTTGTGTTAACGTAGCCAGGCCTGGCCTGGCTCTCGTGATCTTCCCAGCCTCCTGAGTGGCCGGGAGCACAGGCGTGGGGCACGGCCCCTCCGTGAGACCTTTCTCTCGCAGGGATGCGGGAGTTGGTTTTAGGGTCCCCCCCCCCCCGCATCCACTATTTCTCACTGCAAGGTCATTGGTGGGTCGCATCTGTTTCCAGGGGAGATAACCACTGAGAAGTTGGGGGGGGCGCCCTGTTCTGTCCTCTACACCACACATCTGACAGGGCCGTACGTGGCCCCCGTCAGCCGGCTTCCTGAGCCTTGGAGGAGCTCCTGTGTCCTCCCACACCGGGGCTTGAAGGGCTCCGTTGCTTCGGAACACCAGCCCTGAGCTAGAGCCCAGATCCGGTCGATCGAGCGGGAAGCGTAGCCACAGAGTCCGGGGAGCGCCGGGAGCCCGCGGGGGCCACGCCGGCCACGCTGTTCAGAGCACCACCGCTCGGTGCCTCCCACCGCCCCCCTCCCCCCAGGCCCTGCTCCGTGCCTGCCCCCCGCAGAATCAAGGGCACTGCTGGGGACCGGCGGGTCCCGGCCACCCTCTGTCGGCCTGACAGCATCGAGTCCCGAGCCAGGAGCAGGCCGCCCACCCCGCCGGCTCCCGGCAGTGCCCAGCAGGGAGGACGTGAGCCCCGGGCCACTCTCGGAGCCCCGGGATGCGTGGACACCTTTCGTGGCCTCCCAGGAGGCTTTGCGCCCAGGGCCGTGTCTCCAGGGCTCCGTGTGTTTCCTCTGTAGACGACGCGGCCGTGTTGGTGTCGGGAGGCAGTGCCACGGGCGGCAGGTGTCCACCGGCTCCGGGGCCGCACGCAGAGGCCGCGTCTCCACGCCACGGCTTCCGGGGGGCCCGGCGTGGGCCGCTCTGCCAGCCGCCGAGCAGAGCCACCGAGAACCGTGTCCACGAAGCTCCCTCCGCGCTTCCCGGTCTGATCCTACAGGGGTGGCTTTGCTTCAGACAGAACCAAACTGGGCTTTGGGGGCTTTGGGGGTCCCAGGGTCAGGCTTTGGGGGTCTCCTGGGTCCGATGTTGGGGTCTCTTTGGGGCTGACTGGGGGGGTCTCCTGGGTCTGGCTTTGGGGTCACCTTCTGGAGTTGAGTCTCCAGCAGGAGCCCTTGTGTTTCTGGGAGTCTCTGCCTCTCTGCCCCCCGGCCTGTCTGTCTCGGGCCTCTCTCCTGCCCCACTGTCTGCCTGACTGCCCCCCCCCCAAGCAGTAGCCTCCCCTTGGGGCCCCACGCACCTGCCCTGGTCTGGATTCAACCGGCGCTGCCCCCCACGCCTGACCCCTGCACCATCCCATCTGATCCTGCCCAGCTCCCCTCGGCTCTGCACCCTGGGTGGGGTGTAGCTGGGATGTTGGGGTTTGCCTCCTGGTGCTGCTCCAGTCGCCCCTCTGACGCCCCCACCCCGCTTTGCAGGCGAAAGCGAGTCTCGGAGAGGCCCAGCTGGGACGTGTCCGAGCCGGGGTTCCCGCGCAGAGCCCATCTGTGCGTAAAGCGAGCGGTGAGGGGCCCCGCGGCGTCCCAGCCTGGCCTGACGCAGTGCAGCCAGGCTGGCAGGGGAGAGGGGGGCCGTCCACCTAGTCACCGCGCACAGCGCGGCCATGACAGCCCCGGAGCCTTGCACTCAGGCCCCGGAGCGGGCAGGGCAGGGGGGCGGGGGGAGGGGAGGCCGGGCAGGGGACAGGCCGGGCCGGGGTTCTCCTTTTGCTGAGTGGGCTCCGAGCTCAGAAGGTCACGGTGACCTTCAAGTCAGAGCGCAGCTGGGCTTGGAACTGACCACACAGGGGTCGGGTGGCCCTACCGGCTCCCGCCGTCACCTGTGCGGGGACCCTGGGGGCAGGAGATGGCCCGGGCCAGTGCGGGACGTCCGGCCCGTGCCGTCCGGTTCTGCGGTGGATCTGACTGGCTTTGGGGGACACGGGGTGGGTTGACCTCGAGGCGGGCATACGTGTCACTGCCCACCGGTTCCCCGGGGGAGGACACGGGGCGGTGGGCTCAGCTACTCAGAGGAGGAAAGCGTCTCACGGTGGCTGGTGGAAGCCCCCACTCCCAGCCACTCAGGAGGCTGAGATCTGAGGACCATGGTTCAAACCAGCCCGGGCGGGAACGTCCGTGAGACTGTTACCGCCAATTAACCAGCTACCGGCTAACCGGAAGTGGCGCTGCGGCCCAAGTGACAGAGCGCCAGCCAGCCTTGAGCTGAAGAGCTCAGGGATGGCGCCCAGGCCCAGAGTTCAAGCCCCACGACCACCACCACCAACGACAAAAAAGAAAAAAACACAGAAGCCCTGTAAGCCAAGCAGAGGGCTTCCCCCCCCCCACCAGGGCCCCGGGGGGCCACAGGGCCAGGGAGGGCCTGAGGGGCACCGGGCTGCTGGGGCCGGCAGTGGAGAAGGGCCCAGAGCCCTACCCCCAGCCCTCCCTGCCCGTCTCTGGCTCCTGCAGCCGCTCTTGGTGCCGCCGCCCGGCCCGGCCTGCTCCGGTTACTGACAGCAGCACTAACAGCCCACCCCCCCCCCCCCCAGGACTTTCCTAACCGCACCCCGCAAACCACACAGCCCAGGGGGCCCTGGTCTGTTCTCACTGAGGACCACAGAGGCTGCGCCCACATCCTGCACCCCGGGCTGTGTGGCCGGGGGTGGGGGGGGGGGCGGGGGGAGAGGCTCGTGCTTGTGGCCTGGGCTTGGCAGGGATGCTCGGGAGGCTGAACCTCCCTCCCACCTTCCCAGACCCCCCCCACCCCCCGAACTGCTGCGGTCTGACGTCAAGCCCCGTGCCGCCGTCCCTCCCCCGTGCGGGGTGCCGCTCTCGGATGCCGCCCGGGGCCCGTCCAGGTGCGCTGTGGCCATCCGTCCCCAGAGTCCCCGCCCCCCCCAAGTTGGAGGCCGCTGTCCCTCCTCGAGGCCCTGTCTCCTCACCCCTGAGGCCGTGAATAAACGCGAAGCCTCCCCCTCCCCCGTCCAGCTGCCTCCCTCCCGCTGCCCCCCCTCCTTCCCACTCCAACTTACTGGCTTCCCGGCAGCCTCTGATTCCCAGTGGGAGGCAGGCAGCCTCCGGCCCCCCCCACGGCGGCCGCCCAGAAGGCTGGGGGAGGCTGGGGGAGGGGGGCCGCGGGCCGGGTCTCCTGGGTCACATTCTGCACCCCCCCCCCCGTGTGCTCGGGCCTAGGGGGATGGCGGGGGGGGGCACAGCCCGTTTGTATGAGATGGGACTTGGGCAGGTGACTGTAAAGTGGGGGTTCTGGATTTTTTTCGTTTAAAAGGGGAAAGGCAGGACCAAGAGGCCCCATTGCAGGGTAAGGGGGGCACCTCGCCCTCCACGTGCCCCCCAACAGGCTACCCGGTGGCTTTGGGGTGGCTGGAATGACCTATGGATGTGGCCCTCCCCCCTCTCCCTCCCTCCCTCCCTCCCCCTGCTGCGGCCGCGGCCCGGCCCGGCCGCCCCCTGCCCCCCTCCCCGCCCGCCCGCCCGCCCGCTCTCCCAGCCCGCGGATGGGATCTGGGATCGACAGGCACAGGATGACGCCCGGGCAGCGCCGGGCGCTCCGTGGGCTCGTCAGATGACTGTGGGGGCTCCACGCTTCCTGGCGCGGAGAAGGAGGGGGCACGGGCGCCGCACACCGGTCCCGTGTCCCCGCGCCCGCCCGCCATCCGCGCGCGCGTCTGCCCACGGCCCGGGGAGCCGAGCCGCTTCCTCCTCCATCCCTCCGCGAGGAAAACAGCGCTTCCCCGCCCGCCCGGGTTCCGCTCCGGCCGCCGCCGCCGCCGCCGACTCCATTCGCTCCCCTGGAAGATGCGTGTGGCCGGGGCGGGCCGCGGGAGCTCGGTCGCCAGCCCGCCGCGGCGGCCCCCGCCGCCACCAGGGCCGCTCACTTTCTTCCTGGAGCTGGGCGGCGTCGCCCCGGCCGGCCCCCGGGTGCCCTGAGCCCGCCCGCCCGCCCGGCAGGCTCTCCGGCATGCAGGCGTCCTTCCCCCGGCTGGCTCCCCCCCTCCACATCCCATTGTGCCCCGCTCCCCCATCCCGCTAGCCCCCCACCCCCACTCCAGCTCCTCCCGCACCTCCCTGCCGCCCAGGCTCCTCCATGCTGTCTGGATGCGGGCTCCGAGTGATTAATTGGCTATGAGGGTGAACCTCCCCGGCGGAGGAGCCACCGCCGTGATGATGACGGGTTACAATAATGGCCGTTATCCCCGGAATTCTCCCTACAGCGACTGCATCATCGAGGACAAGACCGTGGTCCTGCAGAAGAAAGACAATGAGGGCTTCGGGTTCGTGCTCCGGGGGGCGAAAGGTAAGAGCGCCCGGGCGGGCTCCGGGGGGCTCCCGTGTGCACCCGGGGTGGTGTGTCCCTGCGTGAAGCACGTTCCCAGCCCGGAGATGAACGTTACTAACGGCGGCATTTTCCCGGGGCCACTTGGTTGCTAGACAACCGCGATCTCTCGCACCCTGCCTTTCTCGGGAAACACGGGGGCTTCCTTTCAGCATATTTCCAATTTCCCATCCACAATATTGCCCAGAACGGGCCCGTACGCCCTCCCTTTCTCCCTCTCTCTCTCTCTCTCTTCCTCCCCCCACATCTCTTTGCTTTTTTTTTTTTTCTTTTAATCATGGAGTTACTGCCTAGCTCACGCGTTAGTCCGGCCACATTGTGGCTGTGTTCAGAGCTCAGACACCAGAACCTCCGGCCCCGAGCTGCAGGGCGCCCGGCCCTGGGGTGGGCTTCGGCCCCGGGGGTGGCGGGCTCCTCTCTGTAAGGTGACTTTGCAGAGGAAGAGGTGGCAAGATGGTCCCCTCTGCCGTGGGCCGAGTTGGCAGCCCGCACCCAGTGGGCTGCGGTGGGGGTTCTGGGGTGCAGCCTGGGGTCCAGGAGGCACATTAGAACAAAATGGCATCGCCCCCGGGAGAGGAGACCTGTGCCCGGTGGGTTTGGGATCGGCCCCGTGGAAGTTCCACCCCAGAGCTGCCCGGCCCTGTCCTCGCGAGGAGACGGCCCCCGCGCTGCCCAGAGGGGCGCTCGGCCCCCCGGGCCCGGGACGCGCGCCCGCCGCGTCTCCCCCCACCCGGGCGTCTTCGCCTCCCACCGCCCCCCGCCCCCGCGGCTGCCAGGAAGTCCTGTGCTGCCCTCGGGTTGCGCTGGGAGCCAGGCGGCCCGGAGCCCCAGCCCGGCTGTGCTGAGGAGCGGAAGCCCAGCCCTCCCCTGCCGGCCGGGCCCAGGGCGTGCGGCCGCGGGAAGCCAGCCCCCCCCCCCCCCACACACACAGAGTTCAGAGCAGCCCCGATGGACCTGCAGCTCCCCCCCGCCCCCCGGTCAGCGCTCCGCTGGAGCCCGGTCCCCCGTCCGTCCCCCGGGCTGCGATTCACGGCTGCTTCTCCAGCTCCCTGTGGTATGGGGAGGAACTTTTCCATTTTTAGAACCGAAAAAAAAAAATGTTTAGTCACCGATGCTTTTAAAGAAAATGACAGGCGTGCAGACCTGTTCCGCAGGGAGCACCGTCCCGGGGTTCCGCGGGGAGGCTGAGGGGCCAGGGGGGCTCTGCGCCCGGCTGGCCGCGCGGCCTGGGGAGCCTCCAGCCCTCCTCCAGGGACAGCCAGCCGGACCACCGCCTCCGGCAGGAGATGCGCCCCCCCCCCCGGCTCCCGTGGGCAAGGAGGGGGACAGCCAACGGGACGACACCTCCGTGTCCTTGTCTCCCCAGCCGACACCCCCATTGAGGAGTTCACGCCGACGCCGGCCTTCCCGGCGCTGCAGTACCTGGAGTCGGTGGACGAAGGTGGGGTAGCGTGGCAAGCCGGGCTGAGGACCGGGGACTTCCTGATTGAGGTAGGACACCGGTGTTCTTACGTCCCGCGTGGGGAGAGCGCCGACTCTCGGCGGGGAAGGCGTGGGGGGGGGGGCCCTGGCGCGAGGATGGATTTTGGGGTGTTGAAGGGACTCCGGGTGTCTCCGCCCCGCGGATGGGCGCCCGGGGCCCTGGCGATTGACTCGGAGGGCCTGCGAGCCTCCGGCTGTGACTCGGGAAGGAGAGCGTGCGCGCGAAGCAGACGCGGGAAGGAGCGATGCGGCTCGGCTCTGGATTTGGGGGCCCTCTGTGGACGCTCTTGGGGGTCGTTTCCCGTCCCCGTGGCCTCGGTGCGGGGTGTGGGGCTCGGCCGGTGTGGGGGCTGCAGCTGCTGGCTCCCAGTTGGTTGGTCTGCGGCGGCTGGATGAAGGGGGGTCTCTGAAGACAGAGAGCCCAGGAGCCTTGGGGTTCGGTGGCTGTGGAAAGTAGCTCTCGCTCTAGCTCACACGAGGGGAGGGGCTCCCGTCCCGTGCAGAGTCCCGCAGAGTGGGCGTGGGCGCCGGCGTGGGCCGGGGGTTCGAATCCCGCCACGCATCCGGGTGGCTCAGCGGCAGGCAGGGTTGGGGGTGGCTCCGGTCGCGCCGGGCAAAGGCAGGTGCTGCTCGCTGGGCCTCGGAAGAAATGAGCGCGTGACGGAGCTGGGGAAAGATGTGGGGTGGCCCTTCCCGGGTGAGCGGGGGACCCCCTGCCTCCGGCCAGCCGTGCCGGGGGCCCGTCCCCCGCCCACCCCCACCAGCAAGGAGGAGGTGACACCTGGCCTTGCAGAGGGGCCCTAGGAGCCATCTCTCCCCCAGGTGCACGGCCATCCTTCCCCAGCTGGGGCCCGGTGTGGGGTCCCAGGGGTGTTTGCCAAGGCTCTTCGGGGTGGGGGCGTGGGGGGAGGGAGCCCCCGACGTGGAAGGGAGCTGAGGTGTGGCTTCACCGCACCTTGGGCTCTTTCCTGGAAGATGCACTGAGGTGATTCTTGACCGAGGGGAAGCCTGGGTTGGAAGAGCCGAGCGCCGCTTTGGGTTCTGGTGTGTTGGAGCTGTGGGGTGGCGGAGCCGGGCGCCTTCCCCAGCCCCGCGGGTGCACGGGGTTTGTAACCCTGGCGCAGACGTAGAGGTGGCGCGTGAATCATCTTAGGTAGGATGGGATTGTGACGCCGAGCCCTTCCTTGCGTGTGTGTGTGAGGCAGGTAGACAGGCAGACGGGCAGAGCAGGCGGGCAGGCCGAGGGGGCGTGGCCTGAGTGGGAGGCCCGTGAATGACGAGGAAGGAGAGGCCTGCTCGGTAGAAACAGGTTGGTGCTGGCTCTAGGTCTTCCATAATGAAAGAGGGCTGCAGATGTAGAATCTCCCCCCCCCATCCCTCCCCCCACCCCCGCTCGGCACACTGGGATGTGTTCTAATAAACCATTCCGTGAAACAAGCAGGGGCCACGGAGGCGCTGTGCCGGGCTGGTGGGGAGCTCTGCTATCCCGTCCCCCTGAATCGTGACAAAATGTGCGGCGTCAAGAGTTTCCATGGAGGGCGGTCCTCCTTCGACCACGGGTACAGGGAAGCCCTCGCCGCGGGGAGCAGGTTTTTTACTGAGTCCTGCAGTGGCCCTAGGGTGCATGAGGACCGTGGCAGCGTGAAGATGGCACGTGGAGGCCCGAGGGCCCCCCCCCCCCGCCCCGTGCGCTCCTGTCCTGCTGGCTGCCGACCCCGGGCTGTGTGCTGACAGGGTGCAGGTCCGAGGGGCCCAGCTCCTGGGGGACCCCGCCCCGCCCGTCCGCCTCCCAGCCGCCTCTGGGAGACGCAGAAATCCGCCACTCGAATCCCTGTTGAGTTGTTTTCCTAGCAACTGAGTTTTGCCACCGGCACGTTACCATCATCTCTGGCCTCCGGGGGTGTGTCTTTCCAGCCGGCATCCTCGCTCAGAACGGTCTCACGTGTCCCCCCCCGCCCCCCCGAGTCTTCGTGTGCCCTGGCCTAGCTGGAGTCTGTATGGCTCTGAGCTCCCCGCGGAGGGTGGGGCTCCGCGGTCCCCACCCCGCCCCACGCTCGTGGCCGACCTTGGTCTCTGGGATGGGATCGGCCCTGGCAAGCGCGTCCGCCTGTTTCCTCCCGGGCGCACGCCGCGCCTTCGGGCCGGGGGCCTCCTCGGGAGCGAGCGTCGTCACCTTCATCCCCGGGGTCGTCACGCCCGTGTCCTCCCTCCTCTGACGCCGTCCCCGCGCCCTGACCGTGGCGCCCGGCCCGCCACACTGGCTTCCCGCCGCGTGGGGTTTCTTCTGGGGTGGACGTTGGTTCTGTGGCGCGCCTCCCCCCCCCCCCCCCACCCTCGTCCAGAACTTTGGTGGCGTTTCCGGCGGATGTCTGTCTCCACGTGAGCCAGAGTGGGACTGGTAGGGGCTCCTGGACCCGCAGGTGGGGGACGCTGGCCGTCCACGCGTGTGCACCCTCCAGCCTCCGCGGGGCTCGGGAGTCCCGGGGTTTAGGTCCCTCCTGGGAGCCGCGTGTGAAGGGCCGGCGCCCCGGGCACATCCTCCCGCACGAGTGGCGGTGTGCGGCTCTGCTCGGAGCAGGGGACGGACGGACAAGCATCTCAACACGCTGAGCACAGCCCCGGGGGTGGTTGGCTTGGGGTTGGGTTTTGCTGTTTGTTTGTTTTCAGATTCTCTTCCTCTGTGAGGGCCACGGTGCAGTGGAGCCTCCCCGGGCGGGGCGGGGGGCGGGGGAGATGGGGGGGCCACGCAGGAGGGAGTCGGCCGCCCCCGCCGTAGGCCTGGGGCCCCTGAGCAGCCTGGGAAGCTCCGTGTGGGGGGCGAGCGTGGCAACAGGAGCCGCCGGCTGGGGAGGTGAGACGGAGGAGAGGCGGCGGGGTCAGCTTGCCGCGGAGGACTTCCGCGGTGGCCGCACAGTCCTGGTCGGGCCGTCCAGAGGGGGCTGGGGAGGTCCGCGGCCGTGTCTGAGGCCTGCCGTGCCTCGCAGGACAATGTGGACGGCCCCCCCGGGGGGGCCCCGGGCCCAGCAGCTGCCGTCGCTCCGCCTGGCTCGCCCTTGGCCGTGGCCTGTGAGGCAGAGCTGGACCTCGGCTAGCTGAGGCCTTCGGTGACCCGGCAGGCCCGCGGGCCGGAGCCAAGGCGCCGCGTCGAACCTCTTCAGCCGGCATGCTAACGAGGGCTGCACACGGGCCCCGCAGCGTCCGGAGCGGAGGCCCTCTCCCGGGAAGGAATTTCTTTCTCCGACCGATTCCCCGGGCGGAGCTGTGCTTGGTTTCCTGCGTTTGCTGTGTCTCTTGAGGTTGCCCGGGGCAGAGCTGCTTGTCCAGGCCTGAGCCCGGGGCTCCTCACAGCACTGGGGGGGGGGGGGGAGGAAAGGGAAGGGAATGGCCAGCAGTGCGGCACCGTACAGGGCACCCGGGTGTCTGTCCGCGCCGTGCCGTCTGTCTGTACAGCAACCCCACCCGGCGACCTCTGTCGTCACCCGCATCTTACACACGAGGAGACTGAGGCCCAGAGAGGTCCGATTCCTTGTCAGGCGGCCATGGCCGCTCTGAGGAGCTGGGCCGCCACCCTGGCTGCCGGCTGGCTCCGTCACCTCGCACCTGGCGCTCCGCTGCCCCGGCCGCCGCCCCCTTCCCCCCCTCCCCCCCCATGCAGGGGAAAGCGCCAAGGTGCATCTCCAAATTAGCACTTTGCATTAAATTACTCCACTTGTTGGTGGTGATGACTCTCCTAATGCTAGGTGACAGAATAAATTATCGTGACTGTATGGCAAGTGGGGTGTCACTATGTCACAAGAGCCGTGGAACTTGACGGGGGGGGGTCCACCCTAAGCAGAGACCACAGAGCAGCAGAAGAGAGAAGTCGAGAAGGTCTCCGCAGCAGACATCTGCTACGGATTCATAAGAAAGCATTCCAGTTGTTCCTGCAACAGATGAGTGTGTGTGTGTGTGTGTGTGTGTGTGTGTGTGTGTGTGTTGAGCACACGTGTGTGCACCAGTCCTGGGGCTAGTACTCAGGGCCTGGGCCCTGAAACTTAGCTTTTTTTCTCACGGCGGGCGCTCTACCACTTTAGCCACAGCTCCACTTCTGACTTTTTGACTTGTTGCTGGTTAATTGGAAATAAGCATCCCAGAGACTTTCCTGCCTGGGCTGGCTTTGAACCGTGGCCTCGGATCTCAGCCTCCTGAGTAGCTAGGGTGACAGGTGTGAGTGAGTACCAGCACCCGTCTCTTGCAAGGAACCCTGAACATTTATGGTTGCATCCTATTTAATGGGGAAAGCAGGATCAAAATAATCTGCCTACCATCCTCCAAACAACCACCACACCCAGCACAGACAGGGAGACCTAACGGACCTAGTTTCCCCCGTGGAGTGGGGTTGCACCGGTTTTTTCTTCCCTTGGACTTTTCTCTGTGCCTCGGCTCTTCTGCAGTGTCAGTTGGTGACAATTATCAATTTCGTAGACGTGTGTTTCCTGGAAGCGGCGTCCGGCATTGGGTGAGGCGCCAGGCCCCTTGGTGGTGGTGCTCTTCCCCCAGGAAGGAGGCTCTGGGTGTTGATTTCCTTCCTGGGGCGTCGTGCTAACCTGACACGGGGCCGCGCGCAGACTCCTATGGCTTCAGTGATTGTTTTCTTAGCCCTGAAGTGGCCCATCTCGTGTGTGTTAATTTCCCTGAATAGGTTTTCCCTGGCAATTAAAGAGGGTTGCAATATCCTTCATCCTTGAAAAGCCACGCTTCACTTTGCTAATTACTTTTCCCTCGTATTAGATGCTTGTTCCACAGCTGCCTGGCATGGTTCTGCGATCTCGCTCTGTGCTGAAGCGAGGGCGCGGAGGGAAGCCCCCGCCAGCCCCGGGGACGGCCCAGCGTCGGCCGCGCTTCCCGGGCCGCTCCTGGCTCTCGGGGCTTGCGTCCCGAGTGGCGCTTGCGGCCCTGACGTCCAGCCCGGCTGGAGCCGGCCCTCCCCGCCGCCCTGGTCCGGGTCAGCGATGCCTGCAGGGAAGCCCTGGGGTGGGGCTGCCGGTGAGCCCCGTGTGGGGCTCAGCTTCCAGAGGGCAGAGCGCTGGGTTCACCGACTCACCCAGAGGAACCCCGGACCCCGAGCTTTGGGAAGCGGGGCTGGCACGGGTCACATCCAGACGCAGTTTGTCATCTTGTCCCGCGGTAGCCGAGGGGGCCAGGCCGAGGACCGATCGCTGATCTGAGCCACGAAGGGCTGTCGCGATGGCAGGCCCCGGTGGCTTCCGTCACGTCGAGTCCTCGCTGCCTCAGCGCGCGCGCGCCAGGTGCCGGGTGCGAGCAGTCGGGGCTTGCCGTCGAGGGCATTCTTGCCGGGGTGTCATGGTGCCTGAGGGGCATCGGCTGGCACTGACTGGCACCGGCACCCCTCAAGCCCCGGAAGGCAAAGCGGGTGCGCCTCCTCTCCTAGCTTTAAGCTGCGCTCCCGAGGGCCCATGCTTTACACAAGGCTGCGTTGGCGCAGCTCTAGCTTGTGGACAGTCTTGGGGTTTCCATTCAGGGTGCTCCCCTCCGGCCAGGCGCAGCCCGGAACCACAGCCAGGCCCCTTGGGCGGCTTCCTGGGGCCAGCACCCTGTCCCGGTGTCCGCTGCACTTCACGGCGGGCATTTTTTCTACTTGGCCTGTGGGAAGAGCATGGGAGAGCACGCCATGTCCTGTGGGCAGCCCAGGGGCCAGTCCAGAACTCTGCCCACCGCCCCTCCACGGTCCGACCTCTGTTTTGAGTAGATATTCAACTCAGTAGTAGGAGACAAAATCCCAGGGGTCCCCAGAGCCGGATCCTTCACCTGGGGTCACGGCTTGTTTCATTGGTTGTCCCGACTCTCCGAGCCCGTGGTTGGGCGGGCCCGGCCTTGTGCTCTGCCCTCCGAGCCCGTGGTTGGGCGGGCCCGGCCTTGTGCTCTGCTCTCTGAGCAACGCCCCCCCCCGCCCAGCTCATACACTGGGGTCTGCTCCGGGTTTTAGAAGGAGCCCCCGCTCTGAGGGGAGGCTGGGCTTATGAGAGGTGGATCCCTCCACTCCGCCCCCGCCCCGGGGCACTCGGTCCCTCTGTCCCTCGAGTAAAGTGAGAACAGGGAGGGGTGAGGGAGGGGGCCCGGCCCGGCCCTGCCGGGAGGTGGACGGGGCTGCGTAGCGACGGCACATCCCAAGTCTTGGCTGGTTTGCTGTGCGGTTCTAATTTGAAGCATCAGTGATTTCAATTTCAGGCTAAAAAAAGCTTCCGAATCACTTCAGGGGCTGGCGGCGGCTGCGCTTGGGCTCTGTGGGCTGGGCAGATGGCGGCGCCCTGGGTTGGAGGAGTTGGAGAGGAGCCTCGGTCAAGGGCACAGGCCGGGCAGCGGGGCCCAGGCTGGAGGCAGGCTCGGCCCTTCCTGAGCGACGTGGACTGGGACACGCTGCTCATGGCCTTCCTTCCCTCGACATGAAAGGGTGCTTGACGCACAGTCTCGGCTTCGTGGGTGCTCGGTGTCTAGGAGCCGCAAAGCAGGGTGTGGTGAATGAAGGCCCCAGGAGAAGCCAGGGAAGATGGTGAGGGAGGGGACCGGAGGCACTCTGGGTGTCTGAGGCTGTGCCAGGACCCCAGTCCAAGGAAGCGGGCTCTGTCCATGGTGCTGAACCCTGGCCCCCAAGGCTCGCCGGCTCTGTCCAGGGTGCTGAGATCTTTGGGCTCTAGCTTTTTGTCCTGTGCCCTGGAAACGCTGGTTGGTGGTTCTGTCCAAGGTGCTGAAATCCCTGGGCGCTGGGTCTGTCTGAGTGCTGAAATAGCTGGGCACGGGGACTTCCTGGGGTGTGGAAATCCTTGGGAGCTGGGTCTGTCTGGGTGCTGGAATCTCTGTGTGCTGGGTCTTCCCAGGATGTTGAGAAACCCTGGGTGCTGGGTCTATCTGGATGCTGAAATTCCCAAGTGCTGAGTCTGCCCAGAGTGCTGAAATACTTGAGTGCTGGGTTTGTTTGGGTGCTGGGATCTCTGGGTGCTGGGTCTGTCTGGATGCTGAAATCCCTGGACACAGTGTCTGCCTGGGGTGCTGGAATCCCTGAGTGCTAGGTCTGTCTGGGTGCTGGAATCTCTGGGCACTGGGTCTGCCCAGGGTGCTGAAATCCTTGGGTGCTGGGTGCTAGGCCTGTCTGGGTGCTGAGTCCCTGGGCGCTGGTGTGGGGAGCCTCCACCAGCCAGTCCTCCACCTCCTCCTCTGCGCTTCCCCCACACCCCCCATCCACGTGTCCTTGGTTCGTTATGCCAAGACAGTGCTGCTCTTCTCGGAGGGGACTCTCTTCCCTGCGGGTGTCAGAGGGACAGACATGGCCCAGCACGTGCGGGGCTGTGCTGGCGTGGGAACTTCTCCGAGAGGCCTCTGCGGGCCTCACGTCCCCCTCGGAACCCCTCCTGGGCAGGGAGGGAGGCTCACACCGCCCCGGGCGGTGCCCTTCCCTCCCTCCGGGGCAGACCAGCTCCCGGTGCAGGCAGCAGAGGCTCCGTGCTGGACACCCACGGGCCGCAGGTGACCCCATCTTGCCGATGAGGATGCGCTGAGTCCCAGAGCGTCGGGGCCGCGCGCAGGGCACAGCGGGTTGGAGCCTGCTGTCCCTGCTCTCCGTGTCAGGCTGTGCTCTGGGCAAGTCCTTGGCCAGCAGGTGTGATTTTATTTTACCATAATCCAGTTTGAACTCAAGGTCATGCATGGGCCAGAGGCGCTCTACCGCTGGGTCAGGCTTCCGGGCCTCTTGGCTTTGATTATTTTCCAAATAGGGTCTGTCTGTCTGTCAGCCTGCCTGCCTGCCTTCCTGCCTCCCTTCCTCCATCCCTTCCTCCCTCCCTTCCTCCCTTCCACCCTCCCTCCCTCATTTCTCCCTCCCTCCTTTCTCCCTTCCTTCCTCCCTTCCTCCCTCCCTCCCTCCTTTCTCCCTTCCTCCCTCCCTCCCTCCTTTCTCCCTTCCTCCCTTCCTCCCTCCCTCCCTTCCTCCCTCCCTCCCTTCCTCCCTCCCTCCCTGCCTCCCTCCCTCCCTCATTTCTCCCTTCCTCACTCCCTCCCTCCCTTCCTCCCTCACTCCCTCCCTCCCTTCCTCTCTCCCTCCCTCCCTCCCTTCCTCCCTTCCTCCCTCCCTCCCTCCCTCCCTTCCTCCCTCCCTCCCTCATTTCTCCCTCCCTCACTCACTCCCTCCCTCCCTTCCTCCCTTCCTCCCTCCCTCCCTGCCTCCCTCCCTCATTTCTCCCTCCCTCATTTCTCCCTCCCTCCCTCCCTCACTCCCTCCCTTCCTTCCTCCCTTCCTCCCTCCCTTCCTCTCTCCCTCCCTCCATCCTTTCCTCCCTCACTCCCTCCCTCCCTTCCTCTCTCCCTCCCTTCCTCCCTTCCTCCCTCCCTCCCTGCCTCCCTCCCTCCCTCATTTCTCCCTCCCTCCCTCCCTCCCTCCCTCCCTCCCTCCCTTCCTCTCTCCCTCCCTTCTTCGCTCCCTTCCTCCCTTCCTCCCTCCCTCCCTGCCTCCCTCCCTCCGTCATTTCTCCCTCACTCCCTCCCTCCCTCCCTCATTTCTCCTTCCCACCTGTGGCGAGCGTCAGAGGCAGGGCAGGCCGCTACCACCCCAGGACTGAGATAGGGTGGGGTGGAAGCTGGAGATAGAGGTAGGAAGATGGCAGGCGTACCCCGAGTGGACTCGAGCCCCTCGCCGCAGACAGCCGGGACCCAGCGCCGCGCCCGAGCCACCCGGCACCGCTCACCGCGGCACAGGGATAGTGGGTCTGGATTCTTCTCTCCTCGGGGCACTAGGCGTCCGGTTCAACTGACCCCGAGTGACCCTGGGCTCCAAGTACACTGGCTTATTTCACCCTCTCCAGACCCCAGTCCCCGGTCCTCAGAGGAAGAAACGGAGGCTCACGTTGATTAAAGCACCAGGCTCCGAGCCACGTAGCTCCCGTGTGGCTGAGCTGGCCACCCGAGCTGAGCCGGGCCGGCACCAGCCCTGCCTCCCAGGCTGCGCCCAGACACGGGCCCCTGCCCTCGCCCGGCTCCATCCCAGCTGCAAGCCCTCCCCGCCCCTGGGCACCCAGCCCGCACCAGGCTCGCAGCTCCAGGAGACGTCGCTGTCCCTGAGTCCGACCCTGGCCCCGGGCGGCGAGGCCCCAGTTGCGAGCCTGCGGGTCCCGCCCTTCGCTCCATCCTTCCCTGCTTGGCTTGGTGCCCGGCTCCTTGCCGCCCCGGGAGCGCAAGCCTGCCTCGCGCCCTTTGCACGTCCTTCCTTCCACCCGGAGCCCTCCTCCCCCTGCACCCACCTTCTCCCGCGCCGCCCCTGGCCCCCTCGCCGGCGTGGTGCGGGCCCCCAGGCGCCTGCTCCGCGGGGAGACCTGTGGTCGCACGTGCCACTTGCTGAATTTATGTAACACACTGGACCTGTCGGGGAGCAACCCTCGCCAGAGCCAGAGCCCGCAGCGGCGGGGGGGGGGGGGGGGGGGGCGGGGGGGAGGGGGTTCGTCTCCCGCCTGGGTCACCACAGCCCCAGCACGGCAGCTTTGTGCCTGTCAATCAAAGAGGTAACCAGGGAAAGTCGGAAGCATGAGCATCGGGATGGCATCAGCCACGTCGTAGGAAGAGAGGCCCCAGCTCTGTCCTGTAATCGCGGGGCCGACCACCCCGCCGCAGGCTCCTCCGGAACCGTGAGCCCCGCCGCCCGCTGCTCCTTGGAACTTCGTTAGGCTCCCTGGTTTTGTTGCGGCATGCCCTTTGCCGACTGGCTATGTGAAAACCCCAATGATGAGAGACTTCAGGCCGGGCAGGATCCAGGTGCCACGCGTACCGGCCAGGCTTCCTCGTGCCAGCTCTGTCCTCGCACAGATTCCCTCCACGCACGGGATGGCGGTGGGCTGGGCCTGGGCAGGTGCCATCTCCTTGACCTGAGAGTGGAGGCCTTTCCCGGGGGCCTCCCCGGGGGGACAGGAAGGGAAGGAGGACTGTGTTTCCAGGGTGGCCGCTCTCTGCCTTGTCTGGACACGTGGCCTGGCGTCCCCCTCCCTGGGCTTGCTGTGGGTGCGCCCCGTCTGCCGAGAGCTGGGCAGCCGTGTGTGCTCCAGCGGGGCCCGGGCCTCTGCGCGCCTTGGGACACTGCTGTGGCAAGCCAGAGAGAGGAGCCGCTCTTGATCCGCCTCCGTGCCGTGCGGGAGCCAGCTGTGGCCCTGGGGACAGGCAGGACCCCCCCTCCCCCAGCTTCTCAGGCCTTAGGTGCCTCTCCCCCACCTCCCGCCCCAGGCTGGGCCAGGTGCACGGGGTCGTGCCAGGCCCGCAGAGGCTGGCTGGGTGCGTGGGGCCAGGCCCCGCTCCGGGGCCCGGGGAGCCGGCAGAGGCTGTGGTAGGCAGTGCTCTCAGAAGCCCTGGCTCACCTGGCAGAGCCACGTTCCTCGATTACTGCCCGGGCCCAGACTTGGCTCTGATGCGAAAGGGAACAAATGTCAAGGAATCCACACCTCCTGTGTCCATTTGTGAGAGCACCGGCAGTGCATTTAGTGTTAGTAAAGTATGAAAGTGGTTCATTTGTCCACCCAGTGTCCACCCTGCCGCCCATCCGCCCACCTTCCCGACCACCCATCCTTCCACTCATCCGTCACCCACCCGCCATCCACCCATCCACCCATGCTTTCACCCATTCATCCATTCTCCTTCCACCCGTCCATCATCCACCCATCCTCCAGATGAGTCCATCCATCCTTCTACTTTATTTACTGCTGAAGAGGAGGAAACCGTAGCCAGGTCTTAGAGGAAGGGGAAAGAAGGAAACGAAGGAGGGAGAGAGGGACTTAGCCACGGCACGGAGGAGAGCAGGGCGGGCACCGGGAGGAGGAGGGACCTGGGAGACGCACACGGGTGTCTGGGCAGGATTCAGACCCACGGGAGCTCCTGGGCCACCGTTCTCGGATGCGACGTTATTCCTCCTGGGGCTCGTGGGGAGCCTGGCAGCCCCGGCAGAGGGGTCCCGGCCTGGCGGGGCTCAGGACCTGCGGCCCCAGCCCCCCCCCTCGGGCAGGTCTCTTCCGGAGCATGGTGAGGGGGGGCCTCGTGAGCCCCGTCCTCAGGGGGCGGCCCAGGGGGTCAGCCGAGCTTCGCTGAGCACCGGGGTGTGTCTGATGGCGTCGCACCCCGAAGCAGTCCTGCTTGTCGTCCGTCGGCCTTCCTGCCGCGCTTCTGCCGGGTGTCCGCGAGCCGTGGGGGGCGACGGCCTCTCGCTCTGCGCTTGGGGACGGTTTTGAGGTGTGGAGCGAGGGCGGGACGTGAGCACCCCGGCAATGGGTCACTCGCCGCTCGCCTGCCGGCCCCGCGGGCTCTCTCCCGAGCCCCGAAGTCCGTGCGCACACCGCGCCCCGGTTACAGATGAGGACCCCGGGGCGTTGAGCTAGAGCCACTGGCTGAGCTTCCAGAGCCCAGCCGAGGCTGCCCACGGAAGGCGGGGTCCCCCCCCCCCCCCCCCCGCGCTGACTCCGGCTCCCGTGGGAGCTTGGGCGCGGCTCCCTGCCGCCCTCCCCAGAGCAGAGGTGTGGCCGAGTCCCAGGCAGCCCGGCAGGTGTGCGGGCAGCGGCTCCCCGTCCTGGGCTGACGTCTCAAGTCTGGCTGCCCCCTCCCCCCCCCCGCCCCCCGGCTTGGGAGGAGAGCGTCCTGCCTCTCCTGGCTCCCCTCCACGCTGCGTTTCTGAATTTTCTGAACGTCCCGTCCGCCCGGGTCTCCGCGTGTCGGCGCTCCCTTTGCCCATGCCTGTGAGGACGGTATCACGAGATGGAGGATCCCCCCCGTGACCCCGCGTGCCCGGCCCCCTCTGCTCCTCAGCCGCAAAGGCCCCGGGTCCCGAGGAGGGACGGGCGGGGACGCGGGCCTGGCCCAAACACAGCCTCGGCCACCTGTGTGTCAGAGACAAGCCCTGGCCGGTCTCGGCTCCCCAAAGCCCATCCCCAACATCTGTGCGTGGCCCTCGGAGCCTCAGCAGGACCTAGAGACCCGGGCCTGTGCTCCCCCCCCCACCGCGTCCTTCACGCCGCCCCCTCCACCCCGACCTTCCCACCCCTGGAGGCTGGGATCCCTGCTGACAGGCCAGGGCCGAGGGGCCTGGGGCCGAGCTCCGAGGAGAGCCGGGGACTGGTGAGGCCTTCAAGGCCACGCCTGGTATGGGGCCCATGTCCTGCGCTGGCCAAGGAGGCACCGGCCCACCCTCCACACGGCCCCCAGCCCCGTCGCCAGCCTGCAGGTGCCCGCCTGGGTGGCCTGGCCTCCAGCAGTGTGCTGTAAGGAGCAGACAGGATCCACTTGGAAGCATTCACCCGGGCCCTCCTGTCCTCTATCTAAACGCCGCGCGTGCCCGAGTCAGAACCTGCTGGCAGTGGCGTTAGATGGGCCCCGGGACGGGTCAGCGTGGGGCCGTGTGCCATCTCCATGTGAGGGCACGTGGGTGGCACGCCAGGGAGCCCAGCCAGGCAGGCTCTGACCCGGCCCTGTGGTGCCAGCGTGCAGCCACGGCTCGAGGAGGCCAGGACCGCGTGTGGGCGCCCAGGAGGCCTGCCCCCCGCCGAGGCCGGCCCTGTCCCCGGTGCCTCCTGGCTCCCCAGCACGGAGACCCCCCGGCACCCCGGTAGCCAGCCTCAGAGAGCCCGCCTGGGCCTGCTCTGACCTGCAGGGCTGGGCTCCTTTGCACAAAGCCCAGGAAGCTTTCTTCGTTGCTTGCGTTG
>NC_063173.1:60795315-60819839 GCF_023159225.1 Perognathus longimembris pacificus | reverse complement strand
AGGCAGGCTATAGAAAGGACTCCTGCAACTCAACAACGACAAAAGACCCAACGGATCTTGAAACAGTCAGGACCCAAATACCTTCAAAGGAGGTATGGAAACGTCCTACGGTGATGGAGGGCCTAACTAGCCATCGGGCAAAATCGGAGCAAAACCGGGACCCCAGCATGGGGCATCCGTTCCACACCCCAGCATCCAGGGAACAAGGTAAACAGCAAGCTCGGAGAATCGGAACCTTGGACACAGGTAGGGCGGCCCCTCGGGGAGCAGTTATGGGAGTCTTTTAAAAGTAAAAGATAAGGATTTCTGGGCTGGGAATATGGCCTAGTGGCAAGAGTGCTCACCTCGTATACATGACACTCTGGGTTCAATTCCCCAGCACCACATATATAGAAAACAGCCAGAAGTGGTGCTGTGGCTCACGTGGCAGAGTGCTAGCCTCGAGCAAAAAAGAAGCCAGGGACAGTGCTCAGGCCCTGAGTTCAAGCCCCAGGACTGGCAAAAAAAAAAAAAGACAAGGATTTCTATGTGAGCTGGGTGCCAGTGGCTCACATCTATAATCCTAGCTACTCAGGAGGCTGAGATCTGAGGATCTTGGCTCAAAGCCAGCCCGGGCAGGAAAGTCTGTGAGACTCTTACCTCCAATGAACCACCAGAGAACCACAAGTGGCACTGGCTCAAGTGGTAGAATACTAGCCTTGAGCTGAAGAGCTCAGGAACAGCACCCAGTCCCCAAACCCTCTTTTTAGTGTGGGTACTGGGCTTGAACTCGGGACTTGGGTGCTATCCTTGAGCTTTTGTGCTCAAGGCTGGTACCCTATCACTTTGGCAGAGTTTGATGGTTAGTTGGAGAAAAGAGTCTCATGGACTTTCCTGCCTGGGATGGCTTTGAACCTTGATCCTCAGATCTTAGCCTCCTGAGTAGGTAGAATTACAGGGGTGAGCCACGGGAGTTTGCCTAACAAAGTATTTACCTACAATGGAGGTGTCCAGCCATCAACGAGCGGTGCACTGATGCACAGAGCACAGAGCCATGGTAAGAACCCACCCATACTGGAGGGTGAGTAGGAGGTGACAAGTTTCTACTAGACCCAGGACATCCAGAATGGACCAATCAGAGACAGAGGAAGAACAGAGGTTCCCAGGGCTGGGGGAGGGTCTGGGAGTAAAACGCAGAGCCATAGGTTGGGGCTCCCATTCGCTCCGTTGTGGGGCACATGTCTAGCAGTTACGAGCCCGAGCTCCATCCCCAGTACTGCGAAAACAAGCAAGCAAGCGGAAACAAAGCAGAAGTTAGTGCTTAGTGAATACCACGTTTCTCGTTGGAGTGACTAGAAAGTTCTGGAAACCCACAGTGGCTGGGGTTGTACAACAATGCACATCACTAAATGCCTTGAAGCAAATGCTTACGGTGAGGAAACTGTTAAACATTCGACCACAGTTTTAACAAGAACCCAAACAGGCTGGGCTTGGTGGTGCTTGCCTGTAGGTCCAGCTGTTGGGGAAGCAGAGCCCGGAGGGTCTCAAGTTGGAGAACAGACAGGCAAAGCCGCCCTATTGCTAAAACAAAAAGGAAAGAACCAACGAGCTGGGGGGGTGGCTCCATCGGGAGAGCGGCTGCCTAGCAAGCATGAGCCGCAGGTTCAATCCCCGGTACCACAAGAACCGATGAGCAGCCTCCCCCGTCCTCCCTCCCCACGCCTGCATCCCAGGACCTTTCTTCTCCTGCCGTCTCCAAGGCTGAACCCCCAGCTGGCTGTGAGGGGCCACATTCAGGCGTGGCGACCCCCGCACAGCCCAGCGCGGCCCTCTGCCCGTCGTGCACGCCAGGCCGCAGGTCTGGGGGGGGGGGGGCGCAGCCGGGCGCCTCCTCCTGGGCTGCTCCCGCCTGCACTGTCTCGGGTGGCCCCTGGAGCTCAGGACGCACGCTCCGGGAGCCCCTGGTGCAGCCCCCGGGCACCTGCCGTGCCCTCCGCCCCGCGCGCAGGGCCTGCTGGGCCCGTCCTGCCGGGGTGTGTGGCCTACCTGAGGTTCAAATCCGGCTAGGACCACACGCCGTCAGCATGGCCTCAAGCGTGTGCTTCCGTTCCGGTCTCTGTGTGCAGAAACGGGGCGGCAGCAGCCCCACTGCTCGGAGGGACGGGGAAGGGCTGCAGGCCGGGCTTGGCCGGGCTTTGCCGGGCCCGGCCCGCTGCCACCTGCCTGCCTCTGCCCGGGCGCCATCGCTGGCGGGGGGGGGGGGGGGGGGGCCGTGAGGGACGAGGGTCAGCTGGCAGTCACGCCCCACGGAAGGCTGCCGCAGACCCCGCCCACCTGGCAGAACGTTCTGGAAGCAGCCAGCATCCGTGGCCATGGCCCAAGGAGCGGGAGCCCGGCTTGGTGGCAGCGCACGAGGTGGGACCGGCCACATCTGGGTCGCATGGACAGGGGGGTCCGAGCGTGGCGGCCATGACACCCCAGCAGGCGGCGGAGCCGGCAGGGGGGCTCCGGTCCCGTCACCCTCGGAGCACGCCTCTGGGCGGCACAGATGACACTCGGAGAAGCTGGGCAGGTTGTCAGCCCGGAGGCTCGCTCGCCCCACCTCAAATGGGGGGACAATGACAAAGCGCCTCCCTCTCTGGACTCCCTGGCCGGCCATTCCATGGCTTCTGGCGTTTTCTATTTACCCACAGGCGTGGGTCACAGCCTCTGGGCTGTCATCCCCCGGCAGCCAGCCAGACGCCGGCTGCCCCATATTCTTGGGCGTGCCCCCCAATCTTGAGTGTGCCCCCACTTCTGCATGCAAGTGGGCGGACAACACCCCCCCCAAACAGAATGCACAGAGCAAGGCTCTGCAGGGAGCGGGGGGGGGAGGGGAGGCGGCCGCTCAGGGAGCCAGGGCTGTGGACGTCTGCCCCCCCCCCCCAGCTGGGGCCCACGTGGCCGGGGCCCACATCTGAAGAGTACCCCACAGTGTGGCCTCGGTGTCCCTGCGTGCGCGGGAGGCTGGCCCGGCGCCCCGTCTGCCACCCCCGCCTGCGCCTGGCCTGCCCCTCCGGCCTCTGGGGCCTTTCATTTGAGGATGGCACAAGGCCCTTTCTAGAAAGAAACCAAGCTGGGGTGCTTGGAGAGGGCGCATCAGGGCGCTGCTCCGAGCCGGGTGGGGGGGGGGGGCTAACGCTGCGCTTCTAGCCTGAATGCGGGGCACAGAATCCTCGCGGGCGCCCCGCAGCCCGCCCAGCCCGGCGCGGTCGGCGCCCCGGGCTCCGCTTCGTGACCTCCGAACCCACCGCGGAAATTCCCCCGGACAACGCTGCATGGCCATTCATTAAACATAATATTAGCGGTTTAAAAATATCCCACGACGGCGATGGGCGCGCGGAGGGCGGACGCGCGGAGGGCGGACGCGCGGAGGGCGGGCGGGCGGCGCCCCTCCCGCGCCCCGGGCCCGCGCCGGCTCCCTCCGCGCAGCCCGGCCCGGGTGGTGACTTTCTACCGCAAACAAATCCCCGCAGCGGCGCGGAAGCGGCCCGAGAAAACCCCCGCGAGCCGCGCGTCCGCCGCGCCGGCCCCCGCCCGCCCGCCCGCCCGCCCGCCCGCCTCCCCGGCTCCGCTGCGCGCCCAGACGGCACGGCGAGGGGGGCCCCGGCTCCCGCTCCTCGCGCGCCCGCCGGCCCTGGGCGGAACGCGGGGGGGGCCGCTCGGGGGTCCCTCCCCTCGGGGTACTCACGGGCCGCGGGGGCTTCCTCGGGGCGCGAGCCCTCCAGGCCGACGTCGCCCCCCGGCATGGCACGGGGCGCTGGCGGGCTCCGGGGCGCCCTGGGGCGGCCCGGGGGCGGGGCGGCTCGCGGGGGCCGGGGTCTCGGCCCGGCCGGCTGGGCGGCTCGGCCCCTGGTGCTCCCCACAGGCGGACGCGAAGCCGCGCGCCCGAGCCAAACTTGGCCGCCCGGCGCGCGCCGCGCCGCTCCGCCCCTTGGGCTTTTTGGTCCGGGGTCCCCGCGGGCCTCCCTGGCCCCCCTCCCCCAGGTTACCTGCGGACACCGCCCCGCCCCGCCCGCCCCCGGACGCCCGGAGTGGGGACCTCGGTGTGGCCTCCCGCGTCCCCGCCCGCCCGGGCTCCCACGGGGCTCCGGGTCCTTATCGGTCCCTGCAGGCGGCGGCGCAGGGCGCGTCCCGGCCGGCCGGGCCTCAGGGGATGGGGCCGGGGGAGGGGGGCGTGGGGGGGGGACTGAGCCTCAGTCTCGGGCAGTGCCCCCACCCCCCAGGAGATAGGAGCTTCATGGGTCAGTTGGCGGGGGCGGGGGGGGGGGGCGGGAGGGACGGAAGCCCGAGGATGGGAAGCCCGTGGGCGGCCAAGGGTCAGCGACAGTGAACCCAGAATCCCTCCCTCTGCAGCCATCTGGTAGCCGATGGTCCCCAAACAGGGCGGTTCTGCGCCTCAAAGATCCCCAGGCCCCCAGGCCCAGGGGCATCCGGACCGACAGCCAAGGCTTCGTCCAAGGCTTCCCTCCATTCACCCCTGACCCCCGGGTGGCAGCAGGGCTCTGGGCAGAAAGCCAAGGGGACACTTGGCAGGGGGCGTGGGCCCCCAGGGAGAGTGGAGAGAGCGACAGAGCAGGCGTCTCCCATCCCCACAAGCCCCACACTCCTGACAAACCCAAATAAACACCATAAATCTGAGGCACAACTACCTTAAACAAAGCGCGAGGCTGCTGCCTCGCACCGCAGGGCGCTGGTGGACAGGGCGGCCAGCCTGACCTTGTGAAAGGTCATCTTCCAGGCCAGGCATCCCTAAGCCCCCCGGGGACAGACCCCAGCCACGGGCCCTCCCGCCCCTGCCAGGTGACACCCCTGGGTGCTACTGAGGACCCTGCTGGAGACAGGCCTGCCCCCCCCCCGTGTGGCGACCCCCCGTTTGGGGTGAGCAGTCCTTTCTGGCTGCCCACCCCCCTAGGCCTGCTCTGGGTAAAGGAGCAGGGCTGCAAAGAAATGCCTGGAGCCAGGTCCCCCCCCCCCCCGGGCCTCCACTTAAATGCTGGACTTGGAGGAGGGTCAGGAGGAGCGGCTACCTGGCGTCCATTCTCCGGAGTAATTATGCACTAGGAAGTAGGGATCACCCTCCACACACTCCCCTTTGAGGGGAAGGCATCTTGCTTTCCGGGGGGACCCTGAGGTGTGCGGTCCCTGCCCTGCGCAGGGGAGGCCGGCCAGCGAGGGACTGCTGGACCCCGGCCCCTTGCAGTCTTTCCGTGCGACTGTCCTCGTGGTGTGAGACTGAAGAGTACAAATAAATAAGTAACTCCTCATACGTTCTTGGAAGGGTCTGTGTGCTAACGTGATCCATCGCAATAGCTCCGTTGTATAAATACACAGAGAAAAATTTTAGAATCCGTACCCTTGGAATGATGAACTATAAACCGAAAAAAGATTCAGGGGGGAAAAATGTAAATATGGACTTGGAGCTATTTTTACCCAAGTATTGTTTGCCTTTGGGGGCAGAGATGGGCGATTGTATAAAAACCAAAATGTGCATTATTGGCTGCATTATTATTAGCAGAAATAGGTTAAAGAGCCACTAATAGATGTTGATTCATTCTTTTCCTGTTCTTGGCTCCAATTAAGTCGTGTTCGGATAAAAACCCTCCAGCTGTGTCCAACATATGCCAAAGGGCCAGCCGTCTAGGAGATATCTGAGTGAATACCTAAACCAGCTCGTTTTCAAGAAGACTGCGCTCCGGTGCTATTTTGGTGAATGCGGTCACGCGGGAAGGATGCCGGGCTGGACCACGGCTGGGTTGCCCGTAGGGCCTGAACTGGGAACGGGCTCAAGAAGAGGAGCCCCCCCCTTTTCCTAAGGAGCCCCGAGCTGCAGACCCTGCCCGTGCCCGGAGGACGTGTGTCAGCAGAGGGCTGGCCCAGCCCAGGGAGCCCAAGGCCTGTCATTACGCTGGGGCTGTCCTTAGGGTCCAGTAATCACAAAGCACAACGCTGGTAATTATGGACAATGGTTTCCCTTTTCGGGGAGGGAAGGACGGAGAGAAGGCAGCTTTAGAGGCCGGGGCCCCATCTCAGCCCCCTGGGTGTGGCTAAGGTTGAAAATAGGCTTGTCACTCACGCCTGTCGTCCCAGCTACTTAGGGGGCTGACATCTGAGGATCGTGGTTCGAAGCCAGCCCAGGCAGGCTGGTCCGTGAGACTCTTACCTCCAACTGACCACCAGAAAACCAGAAGTGGTGCTGTGGCCCGAGTGGATCCATATTATTTCCTGACACGGATGAGCCCCGGTGTATTTAATCATCTCTCTGCAGCTGGACATTCAAGCTGTTCCCCCAGCGCTGTGTGGAAAGCCCTGGAACATCCCCACCCAGGCAGCTTCAGGTCTGGGGCCCAGGGCCTGGCGGGAGGGAGGGCAGAGGCTGCAGATAAGGGCGGGTGGGGGCCAGGCAGAGCCTCTCCCACCGGGCCTCCTGACGCTGTCCACAGCCGGGGACAGAGGGCCTCGGTGGGCTTGCCCTGCAGGACCCCCGGACCCCAGAGCCCACCTTGCCCCCTGTGCTTGCATCTGTCCTCCGACGGGGACATCGGCTCATGGAACCCACACGGCAGTCCTCCCTAGCACTCGCTGCTTCCCTTCCCCTTGCACAGGTGAGAAGCCCAGGCTCAGAGAGGCGAAGTCACTGCCCTGGGGTCACACAGCACTGAGAGCCAGGGACGCTGCCTCTGCAGCCAGCTCTCCAACACAGGAGCTCCGGCCTCCAGCCAGGCGCCCCACCCTCTGGGGACCGGACCTGCTCCCTGGGGACCTCCCCCAGGGGGCCTGGCCAGCACACAGTGTCCTCCAGCTCCCCCACACTGCAACCCAGCAGGGCGGCCTTTCCACCTCAGTGCTTTAAACCTTTACTATTTATTGTTGTTATTATTATTATTATTATTACTGTTATTATTGGTGGCAGTACTGGTTTCCCCTTCCCCCCTTTTTGCCAGTCCTGGGCCTTGAACTCAGGGCCTGAGCACTGTTCCTGGCTTCTTTTTGCTCGAGGCTACCACTCTACCACTTGAGCCACAGCGCCACTTCTGGTTTTTTCTATATATGTGGTGCTGAGGAATCGAACCCAGGGCTTCATGCATGCAAGGCAAGCTCTCTACCACCAGGCCGTATTCCCAGCCCTTTCCCATGTTTTAAAACAATGTTTTTAGGGCTGGGAATGTGGCCTAGTGGTAAAGTGCTCGCCTTGTATACACAAAGCCCTGGGTTCAATTCCTCAGCACCACATATATAGAAAAAGCCAGAAGTGGCGCTGTGGCTCAAGTGGCAGAGTGCTAGCCTTGAGCAAAAAGAAGCCAGGGACAGTGCTCAGGCCCTGAGTTCAAGGCCTAGGACCGGCAAATGTTTATTTAGTTTTGTTAAGTAGTTGTGCGAAGGGCTTTAAATTCTAGAAGTCAGGTCATAAGAGCAATGCTTTCTGATCAATGTCACCTCTCACATCATCTTGCCCCGTCTTGCCCCTACCCTGGTTACATAGTTCATGTTATACATAGTGTGCATTGAACACAATGACTACATTTGTTCGCTCTTCCTCCACTCCTCATCCCTCCCTTCCTGGTACTCGTTTTGTTACACAGTGGGTTAGCTGTTCAGAGGAGTTATACTTTGGACTCCTTCCCTAAGTATACGGTCCATTAGTCAGTCTGTGTGTGCACACGTGCATACATCCCTGGATGTATTTCCATGTACGTTTGTAGTTTAGATCCAGTTCCCACACGCCCTCTCTGAGACTGACTGACTTCACTTACATCCTATGTTCTAGGTGCACCCATCTCCCTGCAAATGCCAGAACATTACTCTTTCTCATGGAAAGGTGAAACCCCACTTTCTGCATGTACACTTTCTGGATTCGTTCATCCCTTGCGGAGCCCCTGGGCTGTTTCCACAGCCTGGCTCTTGTGACTAATGCGGCAATGAACACGGATGCGTGGGGGTCTTTCCTGGCTTCTAATGCCCAGGGTAGGTGCCCAGGAGTGGGGTGTCTGGGTCATCGACAAAGTCTGTGTTTAGTTTCTGATGAACCTCCAAATCACTTTCCACAGCAGTTTTACTAGTTTACACCCCACCAGCAGTGTAATAAAGAGGGTTCCTTTCCCCCCCCCCCCACATCCACACCAGAATGTATTGTTGTTCAAATTCTCAATGCTGGCCCAGCTTACTGGGGTGAGATGGAATCTCAAGGTCGCTGTTAGAGAGAACGTATCTGTTATTATTAGGTAGCTGTACAAGGGGCTTCGGCTTGCGAAGTCAGGTTTTGAGTACAATGCTTCTCGGTCGGGTGTTACCCTAGCCAACCATCGGAGGATGGAAATGTCGTATCTGCTCCACACAGCTGCTAAGTAACAGAACTTGGACTCAGCACCCAGCCCAGTGGGTTCTAGAAATGCCTAGTAAAGTCCAGAATCCCTTCTGTGGCACCTTGAGACCCTCCTGCTCACCTCTGGAATTTGGAATGGGTGGCACATCTTTGCCACAAATGGTAAGAAGGTTCTGGAAGCCGTGTTTGAGCTGGGCACCAACGTCTCACACCTGTAACCCCGGCCACTCAGGAGGCTGAGCTGAGAGGATCACAGTTCAAAGCCAATCGGGGCAGGAACGTCGGAGGGACTTCTATCTCCAGTGACCCACCAGAAGGCGGGAAGTGGAGCTGTGGCTCACGTGGTAGAGCGCCAGCCTTGAGCACAGCAGCTCGAGGAGAGCGCCCAGGCCCTGAGTTCAGGCCCCCCCGCACCAGCACACAAAGAAAAGCCACGTCTGGTCCCTGTAATTTGTGCCTTCTGGGCACCGTGCCCCCCCCACCCACGGCCTGTCTGTCCGCTGGGATGAGGGGGCCGGAGGCCTGGGGTGACCGGGCCGGCCTGGGCCCCCGGTCTGACTGGCCTCCAGCCCCAGAGGCTGACCGTCCTGCGAGGAGCGAAACCGAGTCTAATTCATGGAGCAAACATTTCCGCGCAATCTGCCATCAAGGAAAACAGCCTCATCTTCCCCGGGGTGAGCGGGCCAGGTGCCAGCTTTGCCGTGGCGATGGAAACGGCGATGAGCGGCCCCAGATAGCTTTCCCAGAAAGGCCCTTTCCCCTGGAACGGTCAGTGTTCTCTCCACAAGGTTACTGGAACATTCTGTGTGCCTGAGGTCTCGGCTTTCCTTCGGGCAGGTGGGACGTGGCTTTTCAGAGCACTAGGCTGGGGAGAAGGAGAACCCGAGTGTGGGGGGGGGGGAGCCCCGGCCCAGCCCCGGCCCAGCCCCGGCCTTTGTGCGGCCCAGGGCAGCCTTGTCTCCGCCATCGGAGCAGCCGCGTGGGCGCTGGAGCGTGGCGCCAGCCGCTCTGCAGGGGACAATGCGGGGCTCTTGGTGTGGAGAGCGGCGTGGGCCCCGAAAGCCACCTCACCTCTTTCCAAAGCGGGTTGGGGCGTGACCAGTGCCGGGCCCTGCGTTCCGTGGGGACCCGGCCACCGGGGGCCTCCCCCGCGGCCTCCTCCGGGGTCCCCTTGGGGCGGCTCCGGCTCTACACCCCTCCCTGGGGCCCAGGAGGCCCGGCAGACGCCCAACGCCTCCCAGCTGGGGCGACCCTCCGCCCACGGCGCTGGGCCCACAAAGCCCGGCCCTGGCGCCATCTCTGGGCACGCCTGGTGGGGGCCGGGCTCCTGTTTCCTTGATGGGTGGGGAGGGAGGCCTGGCCATGTCCCCAGGACACCCCGGCGGGGGGGGGGGGGATGTGGGCACAGGGTCCCCCCCTCCGTCCCCGCACCCCAGCTGTCAGCCCCCGCCTGGCTGCACAGGGCCCTCGGGACGGGCCACCAGGCCCCTGCTCCACGGCAGCATTTCTGTGTCCTCATGTGCGTGGCCCTCCGTGGCCCGTCAGGGTGGAGGGGACCGGGCACCCTCCTGCCGTCACCGGGCTCCGCGTGGCCGCCTGGGCCGGGGCCTGGCCGCTCTGCCCTGGCTCTCCCTTCTCTGTCACCTGAACGCAGGGGCGCGGCGGGAGGAGAGCGGGACGGAGCGGGGAGGCCGGCGCACGACTGGGCCCCGCCCGGGCTTCACGCGCCTTGCGCAGGGCTCTGATCGTCCTTCCCCTGGGTTCCAGGGGCGAGGGCAGCGCGGCAGGCCGGCTTTGGGCTCCCCGGGGCTTTACGTCCACACTGGGAGACCTCGAGCCCTGGGGCTGCACGGGGAGCCCACAGACCCTCCTTGGGTGACCTCGAGTCCACGCCGGGGGCCACCGGTCCACTCTGGGAGCCACGCCGGCTGGGGGGGCCGGGGCCCCGCCGCCGGGTGTCAGCTCCCCGAGCACCGAGGGCCACCCAGGGGGGGCCCCAAGTGCCCAGGACACAGTGGATTTAAAAGCCTTCGCCACGGGACTGAGGTGTGGCTCCGAATCCCCGCGCTCGCCCGGCAGGCACCGGAGCCGGGCGCCGCCCGGAACCAAGGCTGTCCTGCGTATGGAGGTTGCATTTTTATGGGGATAAACACCAATAAACAAACGGCGCTGTATTGGAGACCAAGAGGGTCAGGAGGAAGACGGAGTGGGGTGGGGGATAGGGCCTGGCGTCCCACACAGGGCTGGACTTCCGGAGGGCGGAGGGGCTGGGGGCTGGGGGGCCCCCCCGCACAATCGCCGCACAAAGGCCCTGGGGCAGCTGGCTGCGCCTTCTGGGACAGGCCAGACGCGCTCAGGAATGTGGCGGGCTGGGGCGGATCACACCCAGCAGAGGACTGGGCGACGCCTTAGCAACCCCGGGAACACAGCCGGCCCCGGAGCCCCGGCAGGACGCGAGCGGTTCCGCGGCGTCAGGAAGATGACGCATGGGGATCAACCCCGGCAAGTCACAGTCTCCGAGTGCGAAATCGCACACGCCTCCCGGGATGCGGGGTGCGGCTCGGGCCCACGCCCCAGGACCGGCCACGCCTGCACGGGAGCCACCGGGGCCCCGGGGACTGCGGTGACGCCCGCAGGGTCCCGGGGTCCCGCAGGGTGTCCCCCACCCCAGGCCCGCTCTTTCCCCAGTGGGGGCCGGTGTCTGTGGGGCTCGCCCCCGGAACGCCCTGACGGGGCTCCTGTCTGTGTCTGGGAGGGGTGACGGGGACAGGAGGACAAAGCCGTCAGCGACACGGAAACAAACGCTGAAGAAGGGAAGGAAGAGAGGGAGGAGGGGGGAAAAGCAAGGCCGGGAGGAAAAGAGGTAAAGAGCTCGTGGCGCCTCGACGCAGCTCAGTCTTTTTAAACACGCGGTCACTCAACAAACCCACAGGCCACAGGCCGGGCACCCCCTGGGCCCCAAGACACACACAGCCCAGAGACACGCCCTGTCCTGGCCCAGCACGGGACCCAGAGGGCTCCCCGAGTCAGGGTGGGGGTGCCTCATGAGAAGCCCCAGAACCCCAGGCCCCCGCGAGCTGGGGACCGCCAGCCAGCACGCCGACATTCCCGGCCCGTGTCACACAAAAGCAGGAGGGTTCAGAATGCATCCCCGACCTGCTCACTGCCACTGGCCCTGTTCGGCCTGGGGTGTTTCTGATGCCTGCCTCGATTTCCTTAGAAGCCTCCGTGTCATGACCAGCGGCGCCGAGAACCCCGAGCCTATGGATGAAGAGCAGAGACGGAAGGCAGGACGAGACCTTCGCCTCAAAGCCCGGGGCCGGGCTGCGCGGCTCGGAAGCCCCTGGGCTGCAGCGTTAGCGCAGGAGTTCGCTCCCCGTGCGGCTCCTGGGGAGAAATTCCGCCCGGGGAAAGGAAAGTGGAGGCTGGCAGGGAGCCCCGTTGTCCCCGGGGGTTCCCTGAAGACGCTCCGAGGTACAAACAGCTCAGATTTCCACCTGTCCCTTCCCCGAGGAGCCGGGGGCGGGGGACACCTGGGGGTTTGTCCAGTGCGTGTCTCCCAGAGAACCCCGAAAACCGCACACTCTCTGTGGCGCGCCCCCTCTGCCTCGGGGCGGCCGGGGCCAGGGCCTGGGCCCTCTGGGGAGCCGCCAGGGTCCCACGGAGCACGCGCCGGGGCGGGGCAGCCCGTCTGCGCTCCCATCTCCCCCGCCCCGGGTCCCGATGGGGCCCTGCAGCCCAGCCATGTGGCCCCCGGCCGGGGGCGTGGCCTCTGTGGGTCTCCAGTCTCCTGGGTGTGCACTGGGCGCGTGGGGGCCTCCCGGGCCAGGCCTGGAGCGGAGCCCCGCGCGCCCCGTCCCGCAGAGCCCATCCCCGAGCCGGCGTCGCCGGAGCCCGCGAGGACCCGCCTCCCGGCCCGCAGGCCCCTGGCGCTGGCTCCGGCTGTCACCAGGCCGCGCGCGGGGACGGGACCCCGGCCCACACACCACGTGGCCCCCGACCCCGGGAGCTGCGTGTCGGAGGCCCCCTCCAGGGTCCCCCCTCCGCACTGACCCCCCCTCCCCGGGCCCGGTCCCCAGCCCACCCAGAGAGCCCTCGCCGCTCTTACTGGTCAGTAGAGGGTCCAGCGCCGTCCCCTCCATCGCCCGCGCTCCCCGCACCGGGCTCGCCCTCGAGGCCAGCCTCCCCCCGGACCGCGGCTCGCAGGGGCAGAAGAGCGCTCCGAGTGAGTCAGCTGGCCAGGAAGGTTCCAGAGCCAGGTGTCTGCACGGTTAATCATTATCACCGGCCGCCTCCTCCGGGCCCAGCCTGGCGGGTGCCACTGCCGGAGCCCTCGGCCGCAGGCGGTGGGGTGGGCCCCCCGGGGACCCTCCCCCTCCCCCTCCCCCCCACCCCGGCACCCACGCGGCTGCTGCTCTGAAGAACCGGGTGGCAGGAGCTCCAGCCCCCTCCCGACCACCCACACCCTCGGGCCAGCGCCGGTCCACGGGGGCCCTCCGCCCTTCCCTGGGGCGCTGCCTCTGTTCCCCACACGGTGCCAGGCTCTTGGCCTCACTCGCCCCCTCCCCACCCCCGCCCCAGGTTCCCGTCAAGTGCAGGGAAGCCTGGCAATCCCAGGCCGGGCCCGGATGGGGCGCCCAGCGGGGCGGGGAGGGGCTGGGTGGGCGGGTGACCCTCGGGGAAGCCTCACACCTGGGCTGCCCCTGACCTCTGAGCCGCTCAGGCCACAGGAGGGGGGGCGGGGGGCGGGGGGCGGTTCCCGCAGGGCTGCCGGCGCCCCGACACTGGTGGTTGTAAACATTCTCACGTGGCTTATTATCAATACCGATCGCTCCCGCCGGGCCGGTGCGCGGGCCTCGCGGTTCATAAATACTGTCAGGGCCGGGGGGCGCCCGGGGCCCCAGTGCTCGCCTGGAGGTGCAAGAGAAGTCTGCAATAAATCTGAAAGCCGATCTGGGGTTCACTCGTCCAGGGAAGTCTCGGCTTTCACCCTGGCCCCGGGGAGCCGGCGAGGTTGGGTCCCCCGCTTTGGGTGCGCACGTGGGGGAGTTTAAGGGCTGGGCCTGCACGTCGGGCCCCCCCCCCGGGCTTGAAGAAGGGGGTGGGGGGGCACTTCTGTGAGAGGCGCCGTTGGGGTGTGGAGGACGCCGCGGGCCGCGGGCGGGGGGACCGTGCGCCCCGTGTCTCCCAGGCCCCCTGGAAGCGGAGACGGCGGCACCGGCCTGCTGTAAACACTCAAAAGCAATATTGCCTTATTCGGTCACGGAGGCCCCCGTGCCTTTGACTCGGTGGCAAAGGACGGATTCTGCGCGTTCCTGGGGCGGCGGTGGCCGGTGGGCGTGGCCCCCGTGACCTGCGTGGGAGCCGCGGGCTCTGGACGGGCGGCTGCTGTGCGCGGGGCTCCCGCGGGCGGCAGCTGGGGCTGGTGGAGAGGCGTCACCCCCAGCCCCGGTGGCTGGAGACTGTGGGGCCAGATCGGGCGCCCCGGGAGCCCGCCGGGGGGATGAGGGGCATCGGGCACCCTGGGAGCCGATCCGGTCCTCCCCCGGTGTGGGGTGGCCGGCGGGAGTCCGCCAAGGGCGGCGACTGTGCCCCAGCTGAGTGGCATTGCCACCCGCCTGGCCCTCGTGAGGTCCTGAGTTTAAAAACCGCAGTACTGGCGCTGTGCCTCGCACGCATGAAGCCCTGGGTTCGATTCCCCAGCACCACACATATAGAAAAGAAACAGAGGTGGCGCTGTGGCTCCAGCAGAGTATTAGCCTTGAGCAAAAAGAAGCCAGGGACAGTGCTCAGGCCCTGAGTTCAAGCCCCAGGACTGGCAAAAATAAATAAAAACTGCAGTCCTGCTGGGCACAGGTGGCTCACGCCTGTCATCCCAGCTACTCGGGAGGCTGAGATCGGAGGATCGCGGGTCAAAGCCAGGCCCGGCAGACCAAGATGGAAAGTTCTTATCGCCCATTAACCAGCAAAAAGCCAAACGTGGAGCTGTGGCTCAAGTGGTAGAGTGCCACCCTGGAGCCTAAGAGCTAAGCCAAGAGCACAAGGCTCTGGGTTCAAGTCCCAGTACCAGCACCAGAGACAACAACACGCCAACCACACCAACCACCCCGTGCAGGCCAGAGGGAACAGCTTGGAGGGCGGGTGGGCAGGGTCTCTGGGGGCTGCGGGCTGAGGCCGTGACCGCCTCTCCTCGCCTTCCATCCACCAGGACACGGTGATCCTTCCTGGGGGGGAGGGGAAAGAAGCTCTCGGACACCCAGGGGGAGGGGTGGCTCCCTGGGGGGCCGGGCAGACTGGTCTCCTCTTCCTGAGCTCATGCCCCAGCAGGGGGGCTGGGTGGACCCCATCCCCATCCCCAGCAAGGGGACCAAACCCAGATCCATCCGCTCAGCAGCCTGCATAGAGCCCCTGGGTGAGGGGAGGGAGGAGGGAGGAGGGAGGTTAAGTCCTTCATTCCCCCCCCCCCCCCCGCCAGCCATTCTGGAGGAGGTCCTCTGGGTGAACAGGAACCTGGCTCAATCCTGGGCTGGCACTGCTGGCTCTGCCCGGCGACTCCGGCCCAGGCCGTGGGCCACACCACGCCCCCCCAGGTGCAGGGCGTGGCCGGGGCAGCACCCAGGCGTGCCCAGGGTGAAGGTGGTGACCCTGTGTCCCGGGCCAGTGTAGCAGGGCCCCAGGGCTCCGCCAACACCTCCTTCCACGAGGCCCACGGGCTGCCCACTGACTGTCTCCCGCCCCGGGTGAGCCAGAGCAGCCCAGCTGCTCAATCCAACTCCCCCTGGGGCTGGTGGCGCCCCCTGGTGGCTGCATCTGGAGTGACACCGCACCTCCCTGGGGGTGGGGGGCAGAGCTGGGCCTGGGCCAGGGGTGGGGACACAGCCTGGCCTGGCCTGACCTGCCTGGATGCCCAGGGCTCCGCAGGCCCCGGGCTCCCGCATGCACATAGACCCCCCGCACAACTAGGCCACGCCGCCCAGGAGGATGGGAGAGGGGATGTCCTGCCCCCCAGGAACGCTGCCCCCCAGGAAGGCTGCCCGCCTCCCACTGTGCTGTCCCCCAGGAACACCCCCCAGGAACGCTGCCCGCCTCCCACTGTGCCGTTCCCCGCCTCCCACTGTGCTGTTCCCCAGGAACGCTGCCCCCACACACTGCCCCCCAGGGACGCTGCCCCCCAGGAACACTGCCCCCCAGGAATGCTGCCCCCCAGGAAGGCTGCCCGCCTCCCACTGTGCTGTCCCCCAGGAACACTGCCCCCCAGGAACGCTGCCCCCAGGAACGCTGCCCCCCACACACTGCCCTCCAGGAACGCTGCCCCCAGGAAGGCTGCCCCCATACATTGCCCCCCAGGAACACTGCCCGCCTCCCACTGTGCTGACCCGCCCCCCTCCCCACACGGCCGAGTCGCCTGGTCTCCAGGGGTGTGGGAGGAGTAGACTGAAATTGAAACACCAACCAGTGGCGCCTAAGGACCTGCGCAGTACGGGGGGGAAGGAAGCAGCACGTGGCCCAGCGGCTGCAGCCGCAGACGGGCGCCCCGTGCGTGCGTGGGAACGCCCACCCGGCGCCCCGTGCGTGGGAACGCCCACCCGGCGCCCCGTGCGTGGGAACGCCCACCCGGCGCCCGTGCGTGGGAACGCCCACCCGCAGCGCCCCGTGCGTGGGAACGCCCACCCGGCGCCCCGTGCTGCGTGGGAACGCCCACCCGGCGCCCCGTGCGTGGGAACGCCCACCCGGCGCCCCGTGCGTGGGAACGCCCACCTGCAGCGCCCCGTGCGTGGGAACGCCCACCCGGCGCCCCGTGCGTGGGAACGCCCACCCGGCGCCCCGTGCGTGGGAACGCCCACCCGCAGCGCCCGCCCGCACGCCCTGGGTTCGAGGGGTGCTCCTGAGCAGCCGTGGCCGGGCCGGTGTGCTCACCTGAGGCCCGCAGGCCCGGCGGGGCCCCGCGCCGCTCAGCGCCCCGCCGGGCGTGCGGGGTGCGGGGACGGCGTGGAGCTGGGGCCGCGGCCCGGGGCCCGCCACCCCGGCTGGCACGGAAGGCTGCGCGGGCTGCGGCGGCCCCGCGGGCGTGGCCCACCCTGGACCGGCCCTGCCCTTGTCTGTGCGCGGCTGGGGCGGCCAGGCCTGCTGCTCCCCGGGGTGCCCCTCCTCGCGTGGCCGGGAAGAGGGGGCGGCGCAGAGATCCACGCGAGGGGCCAATGCCAGCCTCGGCCAACCCCCGGTACCAGCACCACGGGCAAGAGAGGGGCAGCGGGGCGAACCCCAGCTTCCGGCCCCCAGCCACGAGTCTTCTAGGTCAGCACCCCAGGCCTAGAGAACATGCCTGTGTGCGCCCCACTACTGCCCACCCCCCTAGTGCGCCCCAGTGGCAGGTGAGGGAGGGCAAGGTCTTCTCCCCACCCCCAGTGATGGGGTGGGTGACCTCTAGGGGCTCTAACATCACCTGAGTCACCCCTGTAACCCCGGCAGGCGGGAGGGTCACAACACCTGAGGCCAGGCCTCCAGGCAAAAAGGTCGGTGGACGTGGCCACCTCAACCAGTGAACCGCGGCGCAGTGGCCGGCACCTGTCATGTCAGCTACGGGGGAAGCTTAAGTAGAAGAGGGGAACGTGATGCGCTTAAAAATAACAGCAAAAGGGGCTGGGGATATGGCCTAGTGGCAAGAGTGCCTGCCACGGATACACGAGGCCCTAGGTTCGATTCCCCAGCACCACATATACAGAAAACGGCCAGAAGTGGCACTGTGGCTCAAGTGGCAGAGTGCTAGCCTTGAGCAGGAAGAAGCCAGGGACAGTGCTCAGGCCCTGAGTCCAAGGCCCAGGACTGACAAAAAAAAAAAAATAAAATAAAATAACAGCAAGGGCTTGGAATATAACAGCAAGGGCTTGGAATATGGCCTGGTGGTAGAGTGCTCGCCTCATATACACGAAGCCCTGGGTTCGATTCCCCAGCACCACATATATAGAAAAAGCCAGAAGTGGCGCTGTGGCTCAAGCGGCAGAGCGCTAGCCTTGAGCAAAAAAAATAAATAATAAAAAATAACAGCAAAAAGGAGCAGGAAGCTTGGCTTGGCAGCAGGGGGTGTGGCTCACATATGGGGTGGGGCATGGTGGGAGGGCGTGGCTCTGCAGTGGGGCAGGTGAAGGGGCGGGGCCTGAGTGGCCAGGCGTGGCTCTGGAGTGAAGCCAGTCTCAGGTGGGGGGCGGGGCCTGAGTGACAGGGCGGGGCTCTGCAGTGGGGCGGGGCTCAGGTGCGGGGGGGTGGGGGGGGCCTGAGTGGCAGGGCGGGGCTCTGCAGTGGGGCGGGGCTCAGGTGAAGGGGCCTGAGTGGCGGGGGGGGGGGGCCTGAGTGGCAGGGCGGGGCTCTGCAGTGGGGCGGGGCTCAGGTGAAGGGGCCTGAGTGGCAGGGCGGGGCTCTGCAGTGGGGCGGGGCTCTGCAGTGAGGCGGGGCTCGGGTGGAGGGGCGGGGCCTGAGTGGCAGGGCGGGGCTTAGTAGTGGGGCGGGGCTCAGGTGGAGGGGCGGGGCCTGAGCGGCTGGGCGGGGCCATGCAGTGGGGCGGGGCTCAGGTGGAGGGGCGGGGCCCGAGTGGCAGGGCGGGGCTCTGCAGTAGAGTGCCTGATTCCAGGACTGCTGGTCGGTCAGTCAGTCAAGGACAAACCCAGGATTCATCCAGTCCTGGAAAGGGCTTGGAAGTATCCACTCTCAGCAAGGCCCCGCTGCCCTCCCTCCCTCTGCCCTCCCTCCATCCTGCCCCACTTCCTCACGGTTTAGCGTTCAGATAATCAGTGCCCACCCCGACAGAAGAAGGTGGGTTTGGAGGCCCTGGGGCCCGAGGTTCCCCCAGCTTAGTGCTTCCGCCAGTCCCAGCCTCGGATGGCCCCCGCGGAGCCCTGGAAGCTTCCACATGATGGGAGTCACACCAGCTCATCTCTGCCATAAATAGTCCCCGGGCCTGGGACCAGAGACTCCCTGGAGATCGATGCACCGCGGGCTCCTCCTCGCCGGCCTATAAGGGCGAGATCTTGGGAACTGGGCGGGAAGAGAGCGAGTGGACGCCGGGGACCGCCGGGCACCGTGGGATCATGGGTGGCCGGGTCTCCGGTGGCTTCCTGACAGGCGATTTGAACGCTGTCTGGAGGGAGAACTAGGTGGACACAGAGCAGCACGGGAGGGGACATCTAGGTGGTGGGCCTCTGTGTGTACAAGGCAGGGGTTGTCGGTGAACCGCGCTCCCAGCGACAGGGAGGCTAGCATCCGGAGGATCAAGGTTCCAGGCCAACCCAGGAGATAAAGCGGGGCCTGGCCATAGCTGTTCACAAACCCCAAAGAGAAGACTTCAGTCCAAGCTGCCCTGGCCATAGCTGTTCACAAACCCCAAAGAGAAGACTTCAGTCCAAGCTGCCGGGAGGAAAAAAGAGAGATCCCATCTCAAAAATAACCAGAAGCAGACAGGGCTTTGGGAGCGCCTCGCGCGGTGAAGCACCTGCCTAGCAAGCACAAAACCCCGAGTCGAAGCCCCGGTGCCAGCAAACTTTAAAAAGAAAATGATTTTCAACAAATTATTTGTCTAGAGCTGCAAACTGGCACAGGGATACTATGAAGAGAGAGTCCCTGGTGTGTCACCGTGTGTGTGTGTGTGTGTGTGTGTATGTAGGAGCCAGGGCTCAGAGCCTTGGCTTTTTTGCTCATGGCTGGCACTCTACCACTGGAGCCTTGCCTCCCGCCCTGTTTTTGCTGATTAGTTGGATGTGGGGTCTCATGGACTTTCCTGCCTGGGATGACTTTGAAGCTCCCTCCTCCAGGTCTCGGCCCCGCTGAGTATCTAGGATTATAGGTGGGCAACGCCTGTGTGTGGCTGGGAATGCTTTCTTAATGTTCTTTGTAGATCATTCGTGGTGTTTTATATATCGATGTCATTTCTAGCCGTATCAATGTACTCACATATTGATTTGAAGAGTGTTTTGGTGGGTTCCTTAAGAATCCTCTATATTTAAAATAACTTCATAGCTGGGTGCTGGTGGCTCACGCCTGTAATCCCAGCTGACTCAGGAGGCTGAGAACTGAGAATCGCAGTTCGAAACCAGCCTGGGCAGGAAAGCCCATGAGACTCTTATCTCCAATAAACCACTTGGCAAAAGCCAGAAGTGGAGCTGTGGCTCCACGTGGTAGAGCGCTAACTAGCCTTGAGCAAAATAAAGCTCTGGGACAGCGCCCAGGCCCTGAGTTCAAGCCCCAGGGCCAGGAAGAATAAATAAAAATGTTGACTCAGTACAGTGACTTCACCCGTGTGAACAGCAGTTCCTCCTCTTCTGTGGCTCAGCTATCTCGCCTCCTCTACCTCGGCATCTGGTCAGAGGAGCAGCCGCCTGCCCTCGGGCCCAGGCGGGAGGTGACCGTCCTCCTCCAGGGCACCCGTGGTCACCTGCAGTCTCCACACACAGATGCCTCACCTGAAGAAACTGTCTTCTAGTCCTGTTTTTTTTTATGGCGTTTCTTTGTTTTCTCCGTAGGGCAGTACTGGGGCTTGAACTCAAGGACTTGTGCTTGCTAGGTAGGGACCCTCCCTCCTGAGTCATGCCTCCGGCCCTTTTCGTTTAAATTACTTTTCTGGTTTCTTGGCCAGGACTGGCCAAGGACTTCGAGTCTCCTGGTGATGCTTCCTACAGAGATGAGAGGGGTTTTATTTTATTTTATATTTTTGCCAGCCCTGGGGCTTGAACTCTGGACCTGCCCACTGAAGTTTTCTGCTCGGAGCTAGCGCTCTACAATTTGAGCCATAGCTCCGTGACTTTTTGTGGTTAATTGAAGGGAAGAGTCTCGTGGACGTTTCTGCCTGGGTGGCTTTGAACTGTGATCCTCAGATCTCAGCCTCCTGAGTAGCTAGGACGACCGACGTGACTCACCGGTGCCCAGCAGCTGTATGGGGGTTCCCATGCCGGGTCTGAGAGCATCTGAATTCACCCCTCCTCCTCGCACCCCTACCCTCGAGTTACAGAGTGAAATCTTTACATAGTCTATGACAGGTTGGGTTTCTTACATTTTGTTTAAATCCTAGAAGCATGTCACACTGTGGGACATGCTTTTCTTTAACCAAGTGGTCTATAATGTTTAGGATGTTTTGATTTTTGAATGAATGTTCTCAAGAGGATTGGTCTGTAGTTTAAGTTAAAAATAACTCTGTGTTGCACGAGTTTTGTTTTTGTTCTCCCCCACTTCCTTTATTCCCAAAAGAAGGCTGGAACCATCTCCTCTTGGCAGGCCCTGGGAGGGCCAAAGCGACCCCCACTTCGGGGGGTGCCGTTCCCAGCCTGGGCGCTGGCCGGGCACCTCAGTCAGCCATTTAAGAACGGCAGTGTTCTGGGTGGGAGTTGGCTCGTTTGGGGATTTTTCTTTCCTCTGTCTCTTCTGGGGTTCCGTCTGGTCATTGCTCTTTCGTGGAAAGAGCTGGCTGCGCCGAGGTGGGGTCCCTCCAGCCCTCTCCTTGGCTCGCCACGCCTGTGCTGGCGATTCCTCCCTTCCCCCGGTGTCTGTATTTGTTCCTCCTCACGGTCAGTCAGCACCGGCTCTCTTTGGCTCCTGTTCCCCTCTGGTACCCCCCCCACGTCAGCCCCCACCCTGGAAGGAAGCGGCGCCCTCTCTTGCTCCCCGCCGGGGAGATCTCCTCTGTCAGGCGCTGGTTCTGTCCTTGCATCTCTTTCTTAGGGCCTCAGGCGCGCGTGGCTGGTGCTCTTCCCCCGAAGCCACCCCTCCGGCCTGGCTTTGGGCTGATCTCTTTGCCGACGGAGCCTGATGGGCTTCCGCATAACCACGGACTCCGGCTCTGGGGGGAGGCTCCGGTGCACTGTGGGAGCTGAAGCAGGAGGGGCGAGGCAGGGGGACCCCGGCTGGCCGTTTCTGGGAAGCGGCCGGCAGTGGGGGCAGGGCAGCGGGGGAATCTTCCAGCTTGGGGGTCAGCCTGACTTGGGGGGCAAATCGTGTGACTTGCATCTGGTCATAAATTGCCCTAAACATTCCTTGTCAGCGCCGCAGGGGTGGGCAGCGCGCCAGGATGTTTATCCCAACCCCTCAACCCTGCCTTCCATCCCGTCAGGGCGCCACGGGAGGCAGCTTCAAAGGGCGCCCCCCCCCGGCCCCCTCCCCGGGCAGCCCCCCCCCCCCGCTAACCTGCCCTGCTCTGATGCTGTGGCTGTAGTGGCCTCTGGGGAGACATTGCACAGAGGGGCGCTGGATGGAGGGGACCCCGAGGTCCGCTCACGCAGCAAAGCTGCTCTCTGGAGGAGCTTGGAGCCTTGGCTCAGGAATGAGCTGGAGGCGGAGGGAAGCCTGACCCCGGGCGCGGGAGGACGCCGCGTCTGCCTCCAGGGCCCAGCCACCGCCCCTCGGCCACGCTGCAGTCCCGCCGGGCTCCAGGGCCCACGAGGCCGCCCCCGAGGAGCGCGGAGCCTGCTGGGAGGGGCCCCCACGGCTCACAGGCAATCCCCGGCCCCCCCTCTGCTCCGAGCAGGCAGGCGGTGGGCTTGGCTCCCCGGCACCCCAGGATCCAGGCTGCTTCCCTCTCGGGGCTCCTGGTCCTCAGGGGAGAGGACAGAGCGGTGTGGAGGACCCCGGACCTCTGTGTGGACCACAGAGCACACCTCTGAGCACAGCCACACCGCTGCCAGGGGCGGCCCAGGAGGAAGAGGCCCAGGAGGAGGAGGCCCAGGAGGAAGAGGTCCAGGAGGAGGAGGCCCAGGAGGAGGAGGTCCAGGAGGAGGAGGTCCAGGAGGAGGAGGCCCAGGAGGAAGAGGCCCAGGAGGAAGAGGCCCAGGAGGAGGAGGCCCAGGAGGAAGAGGCCCAGGAGGAAGAGGCCCAGGAGGAGGAGGCCAGGAGGAGGAGGCCCAGGAGGAGGAGGTCCAGGAGGAGGAGGTCCAGGAGGAGGAGGCCCAGGAGGAAGAGGCCCAGGAGGAAGAGGCCCAGGAGGAGGAGGCCCAGGAGGAAGAGGCCCAGGAGGAAGAGGACCAGGAGGAGGAGGCCCAGGAGGAAGAGGACCAGGAGGAGGAGGCCCAGGAGGAAGAGGCCCAGGAGGAAGAGGACCAGGAGGAAGAGGACCAGGAGGCCGAGGACCAGGCTCGGAGGCCCAGGAGGCCGAGGCCCAGGCTCGGAGGCCAGGCAGTGGCAGTGTGGCCCACGCCCTGCCGCTCTCTCTCCTCCGCCCTGGGCCGCCCTCTGCAGGTGGGTGGGGCATGAGCGGGGTCCCGGCCACGCTCAGCGCTGCACCCCAGGTCCACGCCTCACATGACTGAGCCCGGGCCACTCAGGCCCTCCGGAGCCCCAGCCAGCCGCCCCTGGCGAAGTCCGGCTCCGCGTGGGAGGAGAGCAAAGCAGACGCGGCTCTGAGAGGGGTTCTCGCTCAACCCAAACTGCCACCCAATGGTTCCCTGGCAGATAGTGGGCGCCACTCTCACCCCATCAGCACCGAGGGCCTGGCGTCCATGCCGGCCCAGTGACGGGGTGCTGGGTACCCGGCCTACGGTGTCCATGTTCCAACCAGGGAAATGCAGCACCCTGGACTGCATCATTTGGCCCAGAGACCCCGGAGCGGCAGAGCCGGCCTGTCCATGTCTTGGGCCTGGGGTTTGTGAGATGAAGGCGGCAGCGAGTCAGGCTGTGATCTCCGTTCCACGGAGCCACGGGGCCACGGGGCCTGCCCACACAGGCTGTCCCCCCAAGTCACAGAGGCCAATGTCCCCCTGCCTTCACAGGGCATGAACTTTTGTTTTTTAAAAAAAATTGGAGCCAAAAGTTGGGCACTGGCAGTTCCTGCCCGTAATCCTGGCTACAGGGGAGACCAAGATTCGGGGATCACAGTTCCAAGCCAGCCCAGGAAAGAAAGTCTACGAGAGTCCCCTCTCCAATTAACCTCCAAAAAGCCAGGAGTGGCGCTGTAACTCAAAGTGGTAGAGCCCTAGCCTCAAGCACAAAAAGTCAGCAACAGTGCCCAGGCCCTGAGTTCAAGCCCAGGACTGGCACCAAAGCGGGGGAGACAAAAGGAGGTAAGCCAGGCCTCCGTGGCTTGTGCCTCAGTAGCTAGGATTCACAGTTCAAAGTCAACGAGGACAGACAAGTCCATGCGACTCCACCTCCTAGATAACTAGTTAAAAGCAAGTCTGGGGCCTTGGCTCAAGGGGTAGAGAGCCACGCAAGCTAATGGCGGAACCCGCAGCACACGTCTCAAGTGGTAGAGAAAGACAAGTATTTGACCCCAGTTAGGCGGCTAGGGATGAAAGGCAACACGGCTGAAGACCCACACGGTGGGGAACCTAAGAAGCAGAGCACGAGGCTGGCCCCCCAACTGTGGCCCGGGATGGGAGGGGCCTCTCCAGACAAAAGCTCTCATCCAGTCAGAATGGCCTCTGGCAGGGAGTGACACCACTTAACAAGTCAAACCAAAGAGGGGACTAGGGACCAAATATCCAGTGGGGGTCAACCCAAGAAATTGGTTTTTCCTCATGGGGTAATGGGGGTGGGGTTCCCCTCCCTACTGGGGGGCTCTGCTAAGTCTTCCTACTTGCTTTCATGGTTTTCCTTTGACCCTCACACAAACGTCTGTTTACCTTAAACACTCTCCTGCCTCTTCTTCTTTATTTTATTATTATTATTATTTTTGGCCAGTCCTGGGCCTTGAACTCAGGGCCTGAGCACTGTCCCTGGCTTCTTTTTGCTCAGGGCTAGCACTCTGCCACCTGAGCCACAGCGCCACCTCTGGTCATTTTCTGTATATGTGGTGCTGGGGAATCGAACCCAGGGCTTCAGGTATATGAGTCAAGCACTCTTGCCACGAGGCCATATCCCCAGCCCCCTCCCTTTTCTTCTTTAAAAGTCAGAGAAAAGGCCGAGGTTGAGGGCTATGGTTTCCAGCCAGCTGGACAGAAAAAGTCTGGCAGACTTACGTCTAATTAATCAGCAAAAAGCTGGAAGTGGAGCTGTGGCCCAAGGGGTAGAGCACCGAGCCTGAAGTGAAAACGCCAAGTGAGAGCACAGGCCCTTGAGTTCCAGGAAGGCCCAGGGCTGGTGCACGCGCGCGCACACAACACACACGTGTGTGCACACCCACCCTCACCTGTGCACACACGCAGCAGTCTACAAGGGCACCACCACCACCTCCTCAAGTCCTGCAACCTTTTTACTACCCCCCAAAAGGAGA
>NC_063173.1:60754807-60794815 GCF_023159225.1 Perognathus longimembris pacificus | reverse complement strand
GCCCCCCCCCCCGAGCCCGCAGCTCACCCGCATCCGTTCTCGGAGGGCAAATGGGTCTTCTTGGCCGTGGCAGAAGAGCGGTCAGACCTGGGGCCTGGGAAGGCTGGGCCCCGGGAGGACCGGGGGGCCCTGGGCTCCCCGCACGCCGCCACCGGGGCTCACTGGCTGCCCTGCCTCCTCTGGGCCCCCTGTGTGGGGGGGTGAGCTGTGGACAGGAGCCTTAGACAGGGCCCGTGGCCAGGCTGCCCCCCACCAGAGCCTGGGGGGCCCAGCCCTACCTGTGGTGAACCCCAGAGGAGGGCCTGGAACTCCCAGGGCAGCGCCCGGCTGGCCGGGCCTGTGGGCTGACTGCCCCTCAGCGGGCCCAGGGTCCCCAGGCCACCCCACAACCCCTCCGGGCTCCTCAGCCCCCGGCGCTCCCTGCGACGGACCGGAAGCCAAGGGGCTCGGCCGCTGCCAGGCCCGAGTGAGCAAGGGCACCCGTGTCCCCTGGGGGCCTGGGTGTGACATGCGTGTATCATGTGTGCATCGTGTATGTCGGTGTTGTCTGTGCATCCTGCACTGTGTGTATTATGTTGGGTTGTGTGTGTCTGTGGCACGTGCGACTGTGGACATGATGCGTGTGTCTGTGTATTTTGCGGGCGTGGTGTCTCTGGAGGAGGCATCTGGAACCTGTACCCCAGCACCCCCGCCTCACGGTCCCGGGAGGGAGGACCCTGCCACACCCCAGTGGGGGAGGACGTGCCCGGGGCCCCCGGGGGGGGGGGGAGAGGCCGGCACGGAAGGCCGCGGCTGCCCTCTGCTGGTGCCGGCGTGGGCCCTGCGCCGCCTGGGCGGTCGCGTCCGGCCCGAGTCTCCGGGGAGCTCAGCCCCGCCGCGGGTCTGCGTCTGCGCAGAGGGAGGGAGCCTGGCTGCCCCACCCCCCACCCCGGGGCAGGCCCCAGTGACGCCTGGAGCAGAGCGCCCCAGGGGTGACCTGAGGAGAAGTGGGGGTGACCCTGGTTTCGTCAGGGTGGACGGGGGGCCGCGCGCAGGGCGAGGCCGGGGGAGCTGGACCCCGGCCGCGACGGCGTGGGCTCGTGGGGAGACGGGCTGGCTGCGCGCCGCGGCTCAGGCCTGCGACCCCAGCCCCTCGGGAGGCTGAGCGAGGTCACAGGTCACAGGTCACAGGTCACAGATCACCAGACCTGCGACGCTCACCTCCAGCTAACCAGCCAAAGCCACAAGTGGAGCTCCGGCTCCGGCGGGGGTAGAGTGACAACGGTAAGCGACATGCCCATTCCCTGAGTTCAACCCCTGTAGGCACACGCGCACACACTCGCACCGCGCGCACACGCATGCACACACACGCGCCACCAACGCACGCACGCACACGCACGCACACACACCGCGCACACGCACGCACGCACGCACACGCACGCACACGCGTGCTCGCACACAATTTGACGGGTCTTTTTTTGCTTCCCGTGGTGGCACTGGCGTTTTGGAGCCCGGGCCTCTTGGACCCCAACGCCCCTAGAGCTTTTTCCTTTGGGATTTGTTTTTGCCCAGGGCCAGGCTCAGATCGCAGTCCTCCCTGTGCCTCTCCTGCTGCTAGGATCACGGGTGGGAGCCTCTGTGTCTGCTCTCCCCTTCCCGTCTCCTTTCTCTCCTTCCCGGCTGGCCTGGCCTGCCCTGTGGCGGAGGCCCCGGGCCCTGGGCCTCTCCTCCCCGCCCCCCCCCCCCCCCCCCCCGCACGTGGCTGGCAGGTGTTTGCAGAGCTTGTTGCTTGGAGTGACGATGGGCACACAGGCGGCCCCCACACTGGGCCGTGCTCTTCGCCTTGTCCTGCTTTCTCCAACAAGGGAGACGACCACAGGGCGGGACTCCCAGGGACGGCAGGGGAGCACTGGGGGCCAGCAAGGGAAAGGGGGGACAATTACCGGATCTATATAACTTCAACCCCTCTGTGCATCACCTTTACAACAACAACAACAATGAGTCCAGCAAGTGTAGGCTGCGCCCTGGGCCCTGTCCACCAGAGCCGCCGCCACCTTCTTCCAGCTTCTTTCCGCGTTGGCCTTGGCTGCCAGGACGCTCCCCGCGGGCCCCAGGGAACTCCCTCCAGCCCTGCTTTGCTCCCACCCTCTCCCTCCATCAAGCAGGCCTTGCTGGGTAATTGTCCCGGGGGACAGAGGGGCAAAGGTGGGGCCCAGGGTGGGTCCTTGGCGTTCTGAGGGCCCACCTGGGCCTCCCGGTACCCCCGAGGAGCCAGCTCCAGAATCGCCAAGGACGCCTGCTGATAAGATCTTGTCAGATAAGAGACCCATTGACCCGAGGTGGCAGAGACGGCTCCCGTACGCCTTCCCCTGTATCAGACGCACTCGGGAATACAGATACCAGCTGCCAGTGGGTGTGGGCCCTGGGGGGAGACTTCCCGGCCTGGCACCGCGGGGCCTGGCGGGCAACACCTCCCCAGGCGGGGAACAGCCGGAAACTCCCAGGCCCGGCCCCGCCCGGCGTGGGGCCTCCGATCCCTGGGCCTCGCGTCCGTGGTCTGTGGACGGGGTCCCAGCGGAGTCCTCCGGGGGGGCGGGACCCGTGCGCTGCTGCCAGACTCTTCCTCCCGTCCACCGCCTGGGTCCGGGGCCCATCGGCAGCCTGTCCCCAGCCAGACAAGGAGGTCTCCCGGTGGGGAGTGGTCTGAGGGCTGTCGGGGAGCCTTTGGGCCGTGGTTGATCCACAGTGAACCCCAACCCCCTTAGAAATCACTCAGGCAGAGCACTGTCGGAGAGGACTCCCGGAGCCGCTCACGTGCTATTTCCAAGCTGGCCTGCAGGGGGCAGTGCCTGCCTGGGACAGGCCGGGCCTGGGGTCCCTCTAGAAGCGGCCCGGGCGAGGCTGACCCCCAGGGCCGGGCCTGAAGGGGGGGGCAGCGGGCCCTCCCCACTGCTAAGGGGCCTCCTTGTGGCTGCTGGGCCGCTCTGCCACAGTCCACTCTCAGCGGCCGGAAAGCGCCCCAGGGTGGGGGGGGGGTCGCCTGCAGGGGCGGCTTGTGCAGGGTCCCAGGAGGGCGTTTGCGAAGCTCTCTCCCTCCTGCCCACCCTTCAGTCCCGCCCAGGGCCGGGTCTAGACCCATGGGAGGCTGGGAAAGGCATGGGAGAGGGGCCAGGGATCTGGGTTCGAATCCCCGCCCCCATCAAGCTCGCCAGTATCTGGAGTCTGTGGGAGCCTTGTCTCCCTTTTTGCAGGGGGTGGGGAACTCTGAGCTGCCCCCCTCCCGGCAGGAAGCCAGGATTGGGGGTTGCCCCAGAGGCCCTGGCCCCCCTCCCCCCACCGTGGGAGGGGCCCTCGCTAGCCACAGCCCCTTCGCGGACCCCCGGGGACTGGGAGGCCTACAGAGGCCTGGTCAGCAGCAGGCCGTCCCCCCATGGTCCCCGAGGACCCTCTGGGGGGCCCCCCCCCCCTCTTTCCCTTCCCAGCACGCTGGGAGCCAGGGCCCCAGTTGGGGCAGGGGGGCTACGTGGGGCGAAGATGTGGGCGCCCAGGCCTGCCCTCCGGGCCAGGGGTCCCCACGTGGGGGCCGAGCGCAGGCCTCCCCAGGGAGGCCTCCGGCCTGGCGCTCGCGCCTATGCGCTGGCCCGCTGGCCCCGGGCCCGCGCGGCCGGCTCAGGTCACTGCCCGCAGGTTCCTGGCTGTGTCGTCTTCCCATCTGGCCTCTCCGCGCCGCGGGCCGGGGCACTGGGGGAAGGTGGCAGCACGCGGGGGGACCCCGCCTGCAGGGCTGCCTGGGGCGTGCTGCGGTCTCAGACAGCACCGGGCACGCGGGAGCCAGGGCGGACTCTAAAGCGGGGCGGGCGGGGCGGGGCTGCAGGGGCTGGAGGCCGCGGGGGGGGGGGGGGGACCCCGCAGCCTCCTGGCTGCCAGCCAGGGCCCATCTTTCCATGCGGGGTGTGGTGAGGTCTCAGGAGGATGTTGGGGAGCTCTGGAGGCTTTGGGCCCCCCCCCCGGGAGCTGGCCCCCCCCTTGTCCCCATCCCTGCCCGGGCAGGCTCAGCCTGCAGCACTGAAGGCGCCCAGAGTTCACCAGGGCCCCCGTGTCCCCACTGCGGCCACTCTACCCGCCCTCGTGACCACACGGCCACCCCCCCCGTGACACGGTGAGGCCCCAGCCTTGGTGTCCTCACTCACAAGGGGGGCACGGTACCCCCAGCCTCAGACTGGAGAGGGAGGAAAGGGCCCGTGTGACAGGCTGGAGGTGACCGGAGCTCCCGTGGGGACGGCACAGGATTCCTCCACCACCCCAGACCCGGGGCGCCGGCCCGGTCGGCACCCGCCCTGCCCGCAGCCCACAGGACCCCAGAGGGACCTGGCCGCGCTGGCCCTCGCTCGGCCTCTGGGGCAGCAGTGCTGGTGGCCCGTCGTGGGCATAGCTGGGTGAGGCCCGGAGCCCGGGAGGGGGGTGGTCCTCGCAGCCCGCCCCCGGGGACTCTGGGAGGCGGGGTCCCCTGATGACCCATTGTAATACCTCTTCATGTCCAGATTCAGTGGGGCCGGCGACAGAGGCCAGCAGTGTGACCGTGGACAGTCTCTCACCAGCCTCCTCGTGTGCGTGTGCGTGTGTGTGCGTCAGTGTGTGTGTGATACTATACGACTGGACACACAGAGTGCACAGCGTGCTGTCTGGTGCCCTTACCAGGCGGGCCATGCGCCCATCAGAGCGGTCCCCGCTTCCCCAGCGCTCCTGAGAGACGCAGCACCAGCCTGGGCCCCGCCGCTCCGCTGTTATGAAAACGAGTACCTGCCAGCGCAGGAAGTGCAGCTCTCCAGCTGCTAGTCCCTGCAGGAGGAGGAGGAGGAGGAGGAGGAGGAGGAGGAGGAGGAGGAGGAGGAGGAGGGTCCTTGCAGGAGGAGGATGAGGGTCCTTGCAGGAGGAGGAGGAGGGTCCCCTGCAGGAGGAGGAGGAGGAGGAGGAGGAGGAGGGTCCTTGCAGGAGGAGGAGGAGGGTCCTTGCAGGAGGAGGAGGAGGGTCTTTGCAGGAGGAGGAGGAGGAGGGTCCTTGCAGGAGGAGGAGGAGGAGGGTCCTTGCAGGAGGAGGAGGAGGAGGGTCCTTGCAGGAGGAGGAGGAGGAGGGTCCTTGCAGGAGGAGGAGGAGGAGGGTCCTTGCAGGAGGAGGAGGAGGAGGGTCTTTGCAGGAGGAGGAGGAGGGTCCTTGCAGGAGGAGGAGGAGGAGGGTCTTTGCAGGAGGAGGAGGAGGGTCTTTGCAGGAGGAGGAGGAGGGTCCTTGCAGGAGGAGGAGGAGGGTCTTTGCAGGAGGAGGAGGAGGGTCTTTGCAGGAGGAGGAGGAGGGTCTTTGCAGGAGGAGGAGGAGGGTCTTTGCAGGAGGAGGAGGAGGGTCCTTGCAGGAGGAGGAGGAGGGTCTTTGCAGGAGTTGGGTCCCTGCAGGAAAGCCACCCCCGGTGCCTCGGTTTCTCTTCTGAGGCCTGCCTGTGGGTGTCCCGTGCCCGAGTGTGCAGCGCCTTGCCGGCGGCCTACAAGAGCAGATCTGAGGCTGAGTGTGTGATGCACACCCGTGCACTAACTCCGAGGGAGGTGGAACAGGGGCATCGCACCCCAGGCTGGCTTGGGAACGCACAAGCGCCTGTCGGAAAGAGCAAAGGCCTGCAGGCATGGTTTGAGCGGGAAAGCACCTGGCTGGCAAGTGCAAGAAGACCCCAGAACCTGGGGCACGGCCCTGCCTGGGCACTGGACTGCACGTGGAGGCTCCACGCCCAGCCAGCGCCCCACGGAGCCCCCTGGGGCTCTCAGCCCTGCATTCTTACTTCCCCTGTGTGTGCTCTGCTTGAGTCCCCCGGGGCACGTGCCTGGCCCTTGGGGACCTTACCCCCATCCCAACACAGGGAGGTGAAGGGGGGCCGGGCCCCTCAGGGTCTCTCCCGAGGCCCTTGCGGTCCCCTCCCCTGGAGAGCCCCAGGACCCTGGCTGGCCCCGCCCCCGAGGCCCCGCCCCCGCCCCCGAGGCCCCGCCCCCGCCCCAGGCCCCGCCCCCACCCCGAGGCCCCGCCCCCGCCCCCACCCCGCAGGCCGGCTGGCCTGGCCGTGGCCTCGGATGGGGGGAATATGGTTGTCCCCAGTGGCAGGCACCTTCGGAGAAGCAAGCTGCCCTCATAAATGCATAAACTAGTGACTGGCGGTGACCTGGGCCTGGAGATAAGGCGCTTGAGACCAGATAAGCCGGGGGAGCATCCCGCACATGGCCTTGGCCCTGCCCCCCACGGCCCTGCCCCCACGGCCCTGCCCCCCACGGCCATGCCCCCCACGGCCCTGCCCCCCACGGCCCTGCCCCCTGGGCCTCAGGCCCAGGGCGGAGCTCCTGCGGACAGGGGTGGCCTGCACAGGTGTCTGGGCTGGGCCCTGGGGGCCGGTGGCCTTTGTGGCGTGTTGGTTGGTCTGGGCGCCCGCTGGGCGCTGGCTTCCGGGCTTCTCCACGACCGGTCTCTGAGCAAGGTCCTTCCCAGGCGCCTGACGCAAGCCCCAGGCAGCTCCACCTGGGAGTGCTGGGGACCGAGTCACCTCCGGTCATTGGGAAAGCTGGGGGGTGGGGTGGTGTCGCTGACCCCAAGGTCGGGGCTGCTCCCTGGTGGATGCACAGATGGGGCAGGACTCACGGGGAGAGGGGCGCCGCCAGGGGGCTTGGGGTGGGGTGCCGACTGGGGGGGACACCGGGCGGCTTGGGGTGGGGTGCCGACTGGGGGGGACACCAGGCGGCTTGGGGTGGGGTGCCGACTGGGGGGACACCAGGCGGCTTGGGGTGGGGTGCCGACTGGGGGGGACACCAGGCGGCTTGGGGTGGGGTGCCGACTGGGGGACACCAGGCGGCTTGGGGTGGGGTGCCGACTGGGGGGACACTGGGCGGTTTGGGGTGGGGTGCCGACTGGGGGGGACACCGGGCGGCTTGGGGTGGGGTGCCGACTGGGGGGACACCGGGCGGCTTGGGGTGGGGTGCCGACTGGGGGGACACCGGGTGGCTTGGGGTGGGGTGCCGACCGGGGGGGCTGCCGGGCGGCTTGGGGTGGGATGCTGACTGGGGGGACACCGGGCGGCTTGGGGTGGGGTGCTGACTGGGGGGGCTGCCGGGCGGCTTGGGGTGGGGTGCTGACCTTGGGGGCTGCCGGGCGGTTGGGGTGGGGTGCTGACCGGGGGGGCTGCCGGGTGGCTTGGGGTGGGGTGCTGACTGGGGGACACCGGGTGGCTTGGGGTGGGGTGCTGACTGGGGGCGCCGCCAGGCAGGTTGGGGTGGGGTGCTGACTGGGGGGCTGCCGGGTGGCTTGGGGTGGGGTGCTGACTGGGGGGACACCGGGTGGCTTGGGGTGGGGTGCTGACTGGGGGCGCCGCCAGGCAGGTTGGGATGGGGTGCTGACTGAGGGCACCGCCAGGGCAGGTTGGGGTGGGGTGCTGACTGGGGGGATGCCAGGGCAGGTTGGGATGGGGTGCTGACTGGGGGGACACCCCCATCCTATGTATGCACATGCGTGTTGACTCAAGCATGCCACGCTCCGGCGTGGGAGAATCCCAGTGGTCTGACGCTCTTGGACAGCAGACACAGGCTCAGGAAATGAGCACACAAGGAAGCTGGAAAGGGATGAGGGCTGGGGAGGGGAGGAGGAGGGGCAGAAGAACGAAAACAGGGGGGAGCTTGGGGGATGGGGGGGTGGGAGACACAGGGCTGGAGATGGATGTGCTGGACTCACAAGCTGACATGTCGAATCAAAACCCCTTTGCCCAACCAGAGACAATAACTAAACAAATAACCCTAGATCTCAGGAGGCTGAGATCTGAAGACCACAGCTTGACACCAGGCTGGGCAGAAAAGTCTAAAGCCCATAGATTCTTAGCTTCAATTAACCAGCAGAAAGCCAGAAGTGGAGATGTGGCTCAAATGGGAACGTGCCAGCCTTGAGCAAGAAAGGTAAGGAATAGCTCCAGGTCCTGGGTTCAAGATGCAGTACTGCCACAGGAGGAGGAGGAGGAGGAGGATTCTAAAATGAAGATGAAATTGAGGCTGTTTCAGATACACTGAGACCAGACCCAAGCTCCAAGGAAGGTGTTTGGACAGAGGAAACTCACGTGGGGAAGTAGTGTCTGTCGTGGTCGGGATCCAGGGTTGATAATACATATAATAGCTGATCTTTATAGTCCAGATAGAACAGCCCAGTGGCTATGAACATGACTTCCTGTAGGGAAGGTGGTTTGTTTGGAAACAAACCTCGGACCTGGGGAAAACATTTGCAAACCACGCACTTGATGAAGACAGGTTGAGCAGAGGTTTGCAGCTGTTCTCAGAGCCTCAGGGGCCCCAACACGAAGAGGGTGAAGCCCTCAGTCCTAGGGGCAGAGCCAGGATGTAGGGGGGCTGGAGGCCTACCCCAGGGAGGAAGGGGGCCAGCGGCTGGATGGCTGTCCCAGAACTCAGCTCCAGGGTGGCTATGTGTGTTTCTGAGTTCAAGTGTAGGCGTTTGAAGGGAATTGTTCTTCAGTTTGCAAAAGTTCAGTTGACACCCAGTATGTTAGCTTGAAGCTTGGAGGGTTAGCGCAAAGAGCCAAGGATGGTTTAAGCCCACAGGACTATTCCAGTGCACACTCTTCCAGGAGTCAGTGGGGCAGAGCCCCACTCCCGGCTGCCGAGCCTCCACAAAATGGACTCGGCCTGGCGTGGTCAGTGCTGCTGCTTATCCCTGGGGGACCAGGATGGACGCAGGCTGGACTCCTTGGCGACCCCCCACCCCACCCCGGCGGGCTGTCCCCGAGGCTGCCCGCTGCTTGGGGCAGACGGCAGTGCTGTCATCTGCTGACACCTGTGGCTCCCCATCTGCCCCTCCGATGGGCCTCTGCCCTGGGGCACAGGGGCTGCCCAGCCTCCTGGTTCTGGGTTCTAGCTGAGGAGTAGATCAGTATTAGAGCTCCCTGCAGCTCCCCCCCCACCTGCCCCTCCTCTCCCTCCAGTTGGGATTTGTAGATGCTTCTTCCTGCTCTGGAGACAAGGGCTACAATGTTGCACAGTGACAAGTGCTATAATGTTGCACTGTGACAAAGTGTTACAATGTTGCAGGGTGACAAAGTGTTACAATGTTGTACCATGACAGGTGTTACAATGTTGCATCATCCTTTCCTCTCCCTAACCCCTCCTTGCTCCCGATCATAGCCTGAAGGACAAGAAGAATACCAGGGGCAATTCCACCACTGCCAAGCCCTTATGAGTGCTCTCCCCCACCTCTCTACCTCTCTCTCCCTCTCTCCCCCTCCCCCTTCTTTTGCTCACTTGCTCTCTTCCTCTCAATACACACTTACAACTCAGAGCCTTGGGCCTGCTAAGCAGGTGCTCTACCATTCGATCCACACCCCAGCCCTATTTGGGTTGAGTTCTGTCAGATAGACTCTCCTGTTCATGCCTGAACCAGCCAGGACAGTAATCCTCCTTTTTATGCTTCTGGCCTAGCTGGGGTGGCAGAGGCATACCACTGTGTCCAGCCACTGGTTAGAACGGGGTCGCTGGAACTTTTTACCTTTTTACTTTTTAGGCCCACGTGGCTAGGGTTACAGTGTCAGCCGCTGTGCCCAGCCCCGTGCGCATGCCGCATTGGCTCTTCTGGACGTTTCCCCCTTGCGAATCGGTGCTTTTCTACACTTCTTCCGCCGATGGGGACACAGGGGCACGGCCATGCTGACGGACGGTCGGTATTCACGACCAGGACTCCAGAGGGGGGAGGAAGCCAGGGACCTCCTGGGAAGCACAGGGCTGAGAGCCGGGCCTGCCCCGAGCTCGCGTGGTGTGCGGGTGGGGGTCCCTCGCCCTGGCGTCCACCCGGCGGGGTGGGTCGAGGCTACAGTCCGGGCCCGGCCCGTACACAGCCGTGCCGCCGAGGGCCGGGCCCGACCCGCAGCCGCGGCTCCGCTCACCCCGAGGAAGGTGACCCGGCAACCCGGTCACTGCCCTGGCTGTGACCCCGCCTGGGGCCGCGTGCACCTGCCATCGTCCCCTCCAAACCCGAGAGGGAGAAAGAAAGTCGGCGAGCTAAAAATACCGGCAATAAACAAGCAAACGGGGTCAGGGATCCGCACGCGGGCGGCGGCCGTGCCGGTTTATGGCTGCGGGGGTGATTGCCGGAGAACTCGGTGCCCCGGGTGAAGGCCGGCGCGGTCCCGGGGTAGGCGGCGCGGGAGGACCCACGCGTGCTCGCGGCCTCCGGACGCCGGGCCTTTCGCCTCCCGGGAAGCCGAGAGGGCGCCCTGGAGCCCCGGGACCCCGAGCAGGGAGGGGGTGCCTTGCCGCGAAACCAGACACACAATTACGGGGCGGCTGTGATGTCATCGCCCTTGCAGGACGTTATCAGCTTGAACTTGAACCGAGCGAGAGGTCAATCCCCTGCCCGCGGGGGGAGGGGTGCCTGCTCCGCCGCCTCCTGCCACCTGCGGGGGGGATGGGGTCCCCCAGGCCATGCGGGGGGGGGGCCCATGCGGGGCGGTGACGTCAGGACCCAAGCTCTACCTGAGCCCCGGCTTTGCTTCCGAGGGAGAAATGAGCCCCCCGCCACTCAGAGCCTTCGTTTGAGTAAAGTAGGGTTCAACACGGAGCCCTGCTTCCCTGGCAGACATTGGGAAGATTCCCCAGGGGGCTGGGCGCCCTCGGGCCACACTTACAACGACGCCACCTTAGCCGGGGTGTCCGGGGCAGCTGTGGTTGGGGCTCTGCGGGGGAGGGGTGAAGGGGGCTCTCAGGTCCCCGCCCCCCCATCTTTAGACTCGGAAAGTGGATCCCCACGGCAGGGCCAGGTCCCAGCCCCGCCCCCCCCAGCCCCGTGGCCACCCAGCGGGAAAGGCGCCCATTTCTCCTTCAGACATGGAGATGGGTCCCCCCCCGGAACAGGGGGCGGGGGGGCGGCCGCAGGTGTGCGTCCCCATCCCGAGAGGCCCCGGGCCCCGCGTCCCCCTCGCCCGGGCCTGGGGCTCCTCTCCAGCTCCCCAGGCTCACATTAGAGAGAACTGGCGATTAGCACGCATCCCCCCCCCCCGCCCGCCCCCCAACACACACACTTGCTTCACCGTCCGGTCCCGAGTCGGCACCTCCTTGGCACTGGAGATGGAGCCCCCAGATCACGGCGTGTGGAGAGGGGGCAGGGTGGGCGAGCCCTGAGCAAGGGCCCCACAGACCTGGCCCCCGAGGCTCTGGGATGAAGCCCCCTGCGCCCCCCGGGCACGGAGGGCACCGCTGGCGCCAGGCCGGGTCCGAACAGCGGACGGGGAGGAGGATGTGCGGGCCTGCGCGCAGGACCCCCGAGGGTCAGCCGCCCCAAGCCAAAGGCCGCTGCCGCCCCCACGGCCGCCACCAGAGGGCGCTGCTCACTTGTAACCTGAACGCGACCGGGGCTGGATGCGAGCTCGGGACACACCTGCCCACCGGTGTGTGCCGTCCCGACACACACGAGTGCAGGCACACACGCCCGCGCGTGTACCGCCCGGGTGGCCCCTGTGCACACGTCCTCATACCTCTCTGCGTGTGCGCACGCGGCATGCACGTGCACGCACGGACACCTGTCTGTGTGCATCACGGCACGTGTGTTGTGTGCATGCACACACGTGTGCACGCGTATCTGTGCGCTGTGTGGTGCAGGCCTGAGGCTCTCTAGCTGTCTGAGGTTTTCTGGGGGGCCTGCGGGGGGGAGCCCCATCTCCGTGGCTGGTTTTCCCTTCCCACCCCGGCTGAAGCCTTGTCTGGCGTCTGTCCCCCCTCTGCGCTCCCGGTGGGGGGGGGGGGCTGGGGGTTGTCTGGTGTCTGTCCCCGTGGCGGGTTGGGGCGCTGGGACGCCCCAGGTCTGCACACGAGCCCTGCCCTGCGCTCGATTGCCTCAGGGCCAGTCCATGCGGGGGGCGGAGCAGTGTGGGAGGCCGCCGCTCCTCCACGGCTCCTCTGAGGACGAAGCAAAGCCCCCCGGCTGGGGCGCTCGCCCGAAGCCACCAGCCGGCCCTGCTCCCCAGCGCGGGGGGGGGGGGACGGGCGCCACGATTCTCCTGTGTGGGCCACGGTGGCCCCGAGACAAACCATCAGGTCAGCACCAGAACACCACCCAGGTTGTCTTCTCAAAGGGCCCCTCCCCCAGGCAGCCCCCCAACTTCCTTCTGACTTCCATGGGGTGTGGTGCATGTGCAAGCCTGCGTGTGTGTGTGTGTGTGTGTGTGTGCTAGTCACAAGCCTGGGGGCAGGAGCCAGGGCTTTGGGGCGTCACTCACCCCTGGGTGTGGAGCCCCTGTCCCCCAATGCAAGGCGGTTCAACCCTGAAGCCTGGGCTCCAGCTGTGGCTGAGGCTGAGGGTTGGGAGTGCGGTGGGGGCCCGGGTCCAGGCACCCCAGTGACACTGGGGTCTGCCTGGCCTATGCAGAGCCCCGCAACGGTGAAGAAAGGAGACCAGAGTCCCAGCCTGGGTCCCACGAGCCCCTGAGGCCCGGCACGTGAGAGTCCTGGGGGCCCCGGGGGGCCCCGCGTGTGGGATGAAGCCCCCTGCCGGCCGGTCCGGTGACCGCAGCCTCCAGCGCCACAGTGGCCAGTTCCTCCCGCGGTCTCTCCTCGGTCCCCGTCTCTGCCCGCCGGCGGCCCGGCCCGGCCCTCTGCACGCCCGTGGCAGTTCAGTGTTGTCGCCAGTGTTGGCGAGGCCCGGGGGGGGCCCAGGCAGGGCCCTCTGGTGTTTGGAGGGTGGACGGTGGCCATGGTGGTCCCCATACTCCGTCCTCTCACCAGAGTCACTGAACACGGTGTGTCTGGCCAGACGTGGCCGTCAGCCTAGGAATGAAACCCTCGAGGCCCCGCGGGAGGCCCGGAAGGACCCATCGTGGGGGCGGCCACGGCTGGTGGACAGCCCTGGTCCGTCCTCCCTCCCTCCCTCCCTCCTTTCTGGGGCCTAGGCCTTGAACTCTGGGCCTGAGCGCTGGCTCCTGTGCCCCCGGCAGCGCTGTCTCTTGGCTCCACGTCCCCGTTTCCATGCGGTCGACAGACGGCGCAGACCCGGGGACTGGACGATGCGGTTACCGGTGGCTCAGCAGGGCACCAAACGTGGCCGCCACCAACGCCACGCCGCAGGTCTTCACCCTTCCCACACTCGGTCAGAAAGGAGGCGCCATTTCCTCCTGGAAACGAGCCGAAGAAACACGAGGCTGCCGGCTCTGAGACTCAGGAAAGGCTGCTGCCCCCCCGAGGGGTCCCCTCTCCCCAAGCCCGCCCTGGCCGCCCCTAGCCTGGGCTGACGGTGGCTCAGGGCACGGACTGTGTGCCACTGCGGCCTAGCACTGGACGGGAGGGGGGGATGTGGGGGGCTGAATGAATGCGTGCATGCATGAACGAATGAAGTGTGGCTTGGGGAAGGAAAGGGTGTCCAGGCCTTCTCCTGGGTGCCCTCGTCCCCCAAGGAGCCGGCATGGCACCCCCACGGGGCTGTGCGGGCGCTGGGGCGGACGCGGCGGGCGCAAATGAACGGTCTGGGGACGGACTGGACCCCGGCTCGGAGGCATTAATTACTTAAATGAATAAGGAGGGAATCAAAGGCCTGCCTTCAAAAATTAACCTCAGATTAGCCCTTGCCTGACTTCCTGTAAAATCAAAAACACTTGTGCCCCGCCGGGCCGCAGGGCGGGCGTGCTGGCCGGGGGGGGGGGCCTGTGCCGCCATTGTCGCCGAGCCCGCCCCCCCCCCCAGCCCCAGGCTCAGGGCTCGCGCCGGGCACCCCTGGAGGTGGAGGGGTTCAGGGCTCCTGAGGGAGCAGTGGGCCCAGATCCCATCGGGTCTCCCCAGGTCGGGGACCAAGCAGGGAGGCCACACACGGTGACAGGAGCAGAGGGGTCTGCAGGCCACATGTGAACCCCAAAAAGCATCTGGGGTCGGGGCGGGGGTTGCCTGTGGCCTCTCCACAGTCCTATGTCGTCTTTCCTTTGGTGAATTGAACCAGGGCTTTATACCTGCTAGGCTGGCGCTCTGCCACTTGAGCCATGCCCCCTTGCCCTTTATAGCCGGTCGTGGGGCTTGAACTCAGGGCCCGGGCGCTGTCCCTCAGCGTCTTTGTGCTCAAGGCCAGCGCTCTACCGCTTGAGCCACCGCACCACTTCCGGCTTTTGGGCGGTTAGTTGGAGATGAGAGCCTCTCCCTGGGCTGGCTTCAAGCCTCCGCCCTCCGCCCTCCGCCCTCCGCCTCCTGAGTGGCTAGGATTACAGGTGTGCGCCACGGGCCGGCCGCCCAGCCTTGGGTTCGAGTTTCAGATATGGCCTCCTACTAACTATGGCCCAAGCGGCCTCGGAACCTCGACCCTCCGGTCTCTGCTTCCCGAGTGGCTGCTGGGAGCCCGGACACGAGCCGCAGCAGCCTCACCTGGCTGCCCCCTCCCTGGTGGCATTTCCAGAGTGCTGCTGACGGGATGATCGCTGTCCCCCCCCCCCCCCCCGCCCTCACGATGAGTGCTTCCGGGGCAAAGGCTCAAACGCCTAGAGGAATGCCAAAGCCCCAGTAACCAGGCCCAGGCCGGGGCCAGGCCAGCGGGTCTGCAGAGGAGGCTCCAGCGGGGACCTCCGTTTCCCCCACCGCGTGGCTGCTGCCCCTGACCGTCCACCCTCCTCCAGGAATCCAGGAGCCCCAGGGCTCCAAACAGGCAGCCCAGGGCTGGGGGGGGGGCGTTACTACCACTTCCTGCTCAGGTGCGGGCAGCCCCTGTCCTGCACCCCCCCATACCTACAGACACCCCGGGGGACACAGCCGTGCGTGCCAGCTGCCGCTGGCCTGCTCTCTGCTCAGGAAGTCAAGGTGCCCCGTGGGCCCCTGGGGGGCCCGGGCCACATCACAGCCTCCTGGGAAGTTCCCGGCTGCCCACGGTGCTGGAGCCTGGGAGCCAGCCTGGGGGGGGCCGGGCCTGGGGCAAGTGGGGGGTGGGGGGCCAGGCCTGAGCCAGAGTGCTTGGTTGGGGGGGGAGATCAGGGGTGCCGGGTCCCCTACCCCAGGTGGCACTGTCTGGGCCCAGCAGCAGGACAAGCTCACAGCACTTTCTAGCATTTTCCATGACCTGTTTGAGGAGGCTCTGGACTTCCAGAGGTGGAGCAGGGTGAGCACGGAGATCTGCTGGGAAGGCTGGTTTCAGGGAGGGGGGCCCTGTGGGAACAGGGAGGGGGTCCTGTGGGTGGCAGGGAGGGGGTCCTGTGGGGTGGCAGGGAGGGGGTGCTGTGGGGGGACAGGGAGGGGGTCCTGTGGGGGGCAGGGAAGGGGCCCTGTGGGGGGCAGGGAGGGGGTCCTGTGGGGGGCAGGGAGGGGGTCCTGTGGGGGGCAGGGAGGGGGTCCTGTGGGGACAGGGAGGGGGTCCTGTGGGGGGCAGGGAGGGGGCCCTGTGGGGACAGGGAGGGGGTCCTGTGGGGGGCAGGGAGGGGGTCCTGTGGGGACAGGGAGGGGGTCCTGTGGGGGGCAGGGAGGGGGTCCTGTGGGGGGCAGGGAGGGGGTGCTGTGGGGGGCAGGGAGGGGGTTCTGTGGGGGGCAGGGTGTGAAGCTCCCCGCACAGGCCATGGCTGTGGCCTTGGGCCCTGCAGGAGGCAGGTGGCCGCCAGGCCCGGCCCTTGTAGTGGGCTCAGCCCCTGGCCTGCTGGCCCCGTACTGGAGCCCCTCAGCCCGGTGGGACACCGGGCAAAGCATGGCAGCGAGGCAAAGGGCGGCGGCCAGCAGAGGCTCAGAGACGCTGGAGTGGCCCGGCCCAGCCCTGCCAGCCCTCAGTCCCCACGGAAAGCGGGGTGTGGAAGTGGAGGGGGCGGTCTCCCCAGCGGGGGCCTCTGCAGGTCTGAAGCGTCCAGACTCGGACAGGGCCTGGCAGCGCCCCCTCCCGACGGCTCCCCCAGGGAGCTGCGCCCCAGGGCCTTTGCCCCCTAGTTCTCTCCAGTGGTCTGGAGGCCTGGAGAGGCAACAGGGCCAACTTCACCCCCCCCCCCCCCAGTGTGGGGCTTGACCCGGGGGCCTGGAGCTCTTTCCTACTTTCATTGTTTATTTCTCCTCGAGGCTGGTACTCGACCACCTGAGCCATTCCTCCATGCCGAGCTTTTTGCTAAGCCTCATGGACTTTCCTGGCCAGGTAACGTGGAACTATGATCCCCAGGCCTCAGCCTCCTGCGTTGCGGGGACGAGGGGCGCGAACCCCCAGCGCCTCGGGCGAGGAGAGCACGTCAGCCCTGGAAGGAGCCTGAAGACGGCAGAGAGGCTGCAGGCCAGGCCTGGGCGCCCGGCTCGGGGAGGAGGCCTGGGGCCAGCCCAGTGCTGGGAGCAGGAGGAGGATGGGGGGGGGGAGAGGAGGGGCCGAGGGGAGAGGGGGAGGAGAGGGAGAGGAGGAGGACAAAGAAGAGTTGGGTTGTGTCTGGCCTGAGCCTCCCCAGCCTCCATGGCCCTCCCCCAAACATGCCATTTGGCCCATCAAAGCCATTTTGTCCCCGGAGGCCCAATTCACACCTGGCTGCAGGTCGGGGAGCCCAGGGGCTGTGGGTGTTGTGGGGGGCGGGGTGGGCTGGAGGCCGGGCCTGGGGGCAGCAGAATCGGCACCTTTTGCGCTGTTATTGGGGTCCCTCCCCCTCGGGCCTTTGTTCGCCCATGCCGGCGCTGGCAGGAGGAAATCCTCAGAGGAGCTGGGACAGCGTGGCCAGTGGGGGGCTGGACCCCAGCCTTGGGGTGTCTGTGGCACCCCTGCCGGCGGCAGCCAGAGCCAGCCCTGTGGCTCTCCCGGGGCGGGCGGGGTGCCAGGCAGGTGTGGTCTCTCCCACAGCAGACCGGATGGCACCCCCTCCCACCAACACCCCGTCTTCTCTCTTCCAGAGCCTTCCATGGGCTTCCTGGCTGCTGTTTCACCTCCCAGGCTCAATTATCACCACCCCAGGGGATGTCCAGACCTTCCTGGCCGGGTTAGGGGTGACGACTCGGGACGGCAGTCTTCCTGCCTGGGCCGGGGCTCCCTGGGGGACCCCAAGCCAAGGCCAGCAGGGGTGGCTGTGCCCTGCTGGGCCCCCACAGGCCCCAGCATGTTTGGGGGTGCCATGGGGGAATTCCCCTGACAGGCCCCAATACCGGTCACCCTGGGTGGTTGCTGCCAAGGCCCCCAACCCCTCCCCCCGTGCTGGCTCTGCAGGCAGAATGTGGGGGGCCACCGTAACAAGTGGGGAGAAGGCACGGGCCGCTCCCTCCGGGGTGGCCAGGGCTGGGGGCGCCCGGTGCCTCAGGTGACAGCTCAGGTCCAGCCCCCCCACATCCACGGCCGTCCGCGGCCCCCGCCTCTCTGACCCCTTCCCTCTCAGAAGGACCGGTCACCACTGGCCCCCGGGGACCAGAGCGGCCCCTCCACACACAAATGTCCCTTGGCCCACGCAGGGCCAGGAGGGACGCCTGGGGACCGCGATGGGACCCCGGAGCCGAGGCTTGGGGAGCCTGTCCCCTCGGAGCCTGGGCCGGGGTTCCGAGGCGCCCCGAGCCCCAGCGTGGAGCAGCAGCACCCAAGGAGGCGCTGGCCGCCTGTCATCGGCTCCCAGTGCTGTGGCTCCCAGCGGGCCGCCATTAATCCCGGCCTGAGCGAGCTTCATAAATAGCTAAATAAAGAGCTGCGGCCGCGCAATTAGCCGGATTCCTCGCTAAGTGGTAGGTGGCTGCTCGCGTTCCCAAAATACATTGTTTTCCACCATCCCAGGGCAGAGGAGCCCCCCATGCCACCCCGCCGCAGGAACACAGTGGGGGCCCCCCCAGGTCCCCACGGATGGGGTGAAGACAGGGTCCCGCCCCAGCCCACTGCGCTTGGAAAGCACACACGCACACACACACACACACACACACACACACACACACACACACACACAGAGCTTGGGAGGTCTCCGCCCAGCTCACCTGACTCCTCTTCTGAAAGCGGATCACCTAACAACATGGCTACCCACAGCCCCTCCCTACAGGGGTAGCTCATCCACAAACAACCCCCCACCACACACACACACCCTTCAGTGCTGACCATGCCGCCCTGGCTGGCTGGCACGCGCATGGAGCTTTCTAGAGCCTTCCAGTTTTCAATTTTGCCTCAAGTCAGGCAAACTTCCTGTGAGCAATACTCGTCAGTTCCAAGGCCTGGACAGCTCCTCAAAGCCAGCCTCGTTCTGTGCTAACAGCCACAGGACCCTTGCACGTGCCGGCTTCCCCGTTTGCAGTGACCCTCGCCCTCCCCCTCTGTCCTCCGCCTGGACAACACCCTGTGCCTTCAGGGACGAGCTCGGTTGGGGGGCTTTCCTGTGAGGGCTCTCTGGACACGCGTGTCTGCCAGGTGTGAAGTGTGTGCCTCCCCCTCCCCCCCCAGGTGTGCAGGAAGCACACTCAGGAGGAAAGCCCTGCCGTGGGGCCTGAGCCTCCTCTATGAACGGAAGGATCACAGACAGCCACGCCCCATGGGGTTGTTGCTGGGATTACAGGAAGGCAAGAGGAGGCTACCGAGTGGGGGGGGGGGATGGGCGGGAGGACGACTAACCAGTTCCTATTCTGCCAAGGGTAAAGAAGCTGCCGTGGCCGTCATCCTAGCGACCCAGGAGGCTGAGATCGGATGATCCCGGTTCAAAGCCAGCCCAGGCAGGAAAGTCTGGGAGACTCTCATCTCCAAGGAACTGCTCAGAAAAAGCCAGGAGTGGTGGAGTGGCTCACGTGTTAGAGCACTAGCCTTGAACAAGAGAAGCGGAGAGCCAATGCCCAGGCCCAGAGTTCAAGCCCCAGGACCAGCAAATATATATATATATATATATATATATATACATATATATGCATATGTATGTATGTATATTTATATATAAATATAACTATATATTCATTGCTTTCGTCTCCCATTTTTGCAGCATTACCTGCGCTGCGCTCTTCCTCGTTAGCTTTCCTCCAGCTGAAATGGCAGGTGCTCACCGTGACGCCCAAGGGTTTGATTGCTTGAGATGAGGTCTCCAGACCCCTCAGCCTGACGACCTGGAACTGCGGTCCCCCGTCTCCCCTTCCCGAGTAGCTGGGAGGACAGGCCTGCGCCCTTGTGCCGGGGGGGGTTAACCACAGGGGATCCCCCCCGAATAACTCGAACCCAAGGCAGCCCAAAGACAGACCCAAGACCCCAAGCCTGCCCCACCTCTGCGATTCTCCCCGTCAGCTCCCAGGGCGGGGTCCCCGCCCCACTGCCCCACCGCCCCCTTCTGAAGGAGGCGCAGGGTAGGGGCTCTGACTACCTCTGGGGGGGAGGGGGGCAGGCAGGGCTGGGCAGCCTACCGCACGGAGCCAGGGGGCGGCTGGTGGGGTTCACTCTCCTCGGGGCTCTGTGGAGCCCCCGCAGCCCGCCCGGGACCTGGGCTGAATGGCCTGCGGTGCTTCCTCCAACACACCAAGTTGCCTGGTCTTTGTGTGCTTTGATGGATGGGCGCTGGCTTGAGCCCCCCGGGGGAGAGGGGGACCAGCGCCCCCTCTGCAGCCCCCAGACAGAGGGCTGAGCAAGCAGCAAGCGGCTCTTCAGTGCCCACGCCCGTGGGGGCCTCCGCTCAAAGGAAGTGCTCGCCAGGCAGAAGCTTTGAACCCCCGTGAGCTGGCGTGGCGAGGGCTGCCCGGCAGGGCCGCACCGTCTCCCACACAGGGCCGCACCGTCTCCCCCGCAGGGCCGCACCGTCTCCCCCGCAGGGCCGCACCGTGGCTGGCTGGGCTGCCGCGGGGGCCCTGGCTGGCCTGGGCCAAGCAAGAACACCCCCAGGCTGGCAGCCAACCTGGGCCACAAGGGAGTGGATTCCAGCGAATCGGTGCTTGGGTAGCGGCCGTCTAGAGCGAGGATCATTCTAGAACCTCACCAGCCCAGCGTCCGAGGCATCTTTGAGGGATCAGGTGGTGGCTCAGTGGCACAGCGTTTACCTGGCAAGCGCAAGGCTCGGAGTTCGATCCTCAAGCCTCGCAAACAACGGCAGAGTCATACTGCTTTCCTAGTAAATCAGTGACCAGTGATCTCTCAGTCTTCTCTACAGGAAGACAACGAAGCCCAGTCTAAGCCCCATGTTGGCTGCTTTCTATCCAGTGTACACTAGAGAAATGACTAGAAATGCAACCACGCAGACCACAGGGGCTCAACTCCACGGGGGGAAATGACTGATGGACGCTGCCCCGAGAGACACACGGGACGCAGTCAGTGGAGAGGAGGCTTGAAAGAAAGCAGTGGCTACGAAGCTGCTCAGGAAAGCCGGGTGCTGGCAGCGCACACCTGCAATCCAAGCTGCTCGGGAGGCTGAGACCTGAGGATCGTGGTTCAAAGCCAGCCCAGACAGGAATGTCCATAAGATGCTTCTCTCCAATTAAATTATCACCCAAAAAGCGGGAAGTGAAGCTATGGTTCCATAACAGAAAAAGCTCAGGAACAGCATCCAGGCCCATCTCACACACACACACACACACACACACACACACACACACACACACACACACACACCTGCTCAAGGATTACAAGGAGGAAATTGATGTAATAAATACAGAGGCAGGAAATCATCTCAGACGAATGGAGACCAACCCTAAGCAGGAGAGGCTGCCCACCGGAGTCAGGTCCTAGGCATTGCCCCGAGAAAAGCAGAACAATTCATAAGTAAGTACAAGGGTTGGTGCAGGCCCGGGCAGGGCAGGGCAGGGCAGGGCGGTGAGAGCGGCACGGTGGGCTGGCGTGGGAGCCCCGCATGCCTATGAAGCAATCCGGCATCGATGTGGGTCACAGTGCCCTCCGCTGACGGCTGAGGGACCGGTGCGTCTGTCCAGAGCCGCCCTGGGAGTGGAAAGCTGTGTGCAGCCGCAGCCAGGGCCCTGTCCCCAGAAAAGGGGGAGCGGAAGGGGGAGGCGCAGGGGGAGCGAAAGAGGGGAGGAGGAGGAAGGAGGAGGAAATGGAGGAGGAGGAGAGGAGGAAGAGAAGAAGAAGAAGAAAAGTGCGGTGGGCGGGGTGGGGGAGACATAAAAAATAGAACCAATTAGGTTATGTTAGACCTACAGCCACCCTTACTAATTATATTCAACGGGCAGCGTATAAATACTCTAACGGAGAAACCATGTTAGCTGGATACGAGGATGAGACAGGATTTCTATTCTTTCTTCCTTGCCAGTCCTGGAGCCTGAACTCAGGGTCTGGGCGCTGTCCCTGAGCTTTTGACACTCAAGTCTGGCACTCTGCCACTTGAGCCACAGTTCCACTTGTGGCCTTTTTGGTGGCTAATTGGAGGGAAGAGCCTCAAGGACTTCCCTGCCCAGGCTGGCTTTGAACCTCATTCCTTGGATCTCAGCCTCTTGAGTAGCCAGGATAGCAGGCCTGAGCCCCCAACACCCAGCGACAATCTGTACCCTTTATAAATCTGAAGGCAGACAGGTCACAAGTACAACGAGGGAAAAGCTATGCATAAGGGGTAGCCTGCGGAACTGGGGTGACTAGATCCAAGGCCGGCAAGACGGCTCTGAGATATAGAGGGACGGGTACCATTCCTTCCCTCCCCCCCTCCCTCCCCGCTCCCTCCCTCCCTCTCGTCATTCTTCTGTTGTTGTTTTGAGAAAAGTGTCACTAGGTAGCCCAGGCTGAGCTTGAACCCATGGGTCTTCTGTCTCAGTCTCTTAAGTGCTAGGATTTACAAGTATGCATGAATACACCTGTCTTTGTGCCCTCCCTCCCTCTCTTCTCTCCCTCCCTCCCTCCCTTGGGGGATGACCATACTCCCCCCTTGGCTTTCTTGCTCACAGCTGGTGCTCTACCACGGGAGTCATGCCTTCAGCCTTGCTTTTACTGGTTAGATTAGAGGTGGCGTTTAGAGACCGTTTCCGTCTGGCTGATCTCAAGCCACCAGCTCTCGCCCTCCTCCGGAGCGGCTGGGACCGGCTGCTGGCTCCCGTCTACGCTGCCCGTGCTCAGGAGTGGAGGGCTGGCCGGACGGCAGTGCGCTGTGGTCACTGAGGTTCCCCTGCGGTTAGCCTGGCCCCATGGCTTCCTCCCTGTCCGTGGGACATGGAGACCCGCCGTGCGTGCGTGTGCATGCGCGTGCGTGTGCGTGCGTGTCATCCAGCAGTCTCCCTCGGGAGGAGGGGCTGCCACCGTCTGGTTCCCCAAACGCCCCCTGCGCTTCCACAGGGCCAACACTGGGAGGAATTCATCACCTTGGGGTGAGGAGCTCTGAGTCCTTCTCTTTCTGCGTAGCTGGGGTGAGGATGAAAACCCGGGGTGCCCCTCCTGACCCGCCGCCCCCCCACTGGCTTGGGAGGGGGCCAGCATGTGACTCACTCCCCATCCTGAGAGCGAGGGCCACAGAGCAAGTGGTGCATCATGGGAGTTGTAGTTTTGTGTGTTCCCAGCGGGAGCTGGGCCAGAGCAGGCCGGGTGGTGCCCTTAAAAGCTCCCCCAACGTAAGCCCTGCTGTGGGCCCTGGATGCAGGAGGGCCGCCCCCCACCCCCCTGCCAGGAGCCGCCCCTCCCCCGGCTCAGCTCTGCTCCACAGCAAGTGCAGCTGCCCTGTGTGAACTCACCTCCAGTGTGTCTCTGGCTGCGTTTCCTGAGCCCTTGCCCAGCCCAAGTCCCCAAGATGGAGTCAGGTTCCCTCCCTGGATGCGGCTCTGGCTCTGCCTCCCCTGGGGCGGGCCGGGGGAAGGCCCTGGGCTGAGGGTGTGTGTGCCCTCGGGGCCTCTGTGTCCAACGCCAGCCCCCGTCCCAGGCTCCCAATGCTGGTGTCCTGTGGGTTCCCCGGTGTAAGGTCCACCCCAGGAGGGCTCCACGCAGATGCCCCCAGTCTGCGCCCAGTACCCGCGTTACCTGGAGGCCGTGACCTCCCCCTTCTCTGAGCTCACATCCAATCCACCTGGCCACACCTCCCGCCTTCCCTATAGGATCCGGCTCAACACGGTCCCCGCTCTCTCTCCTTTTCTCTCTCGCTCTTTTCCCCTCTTTCTCTTCCTCCTTCCCCTCTGTCTCCCCACACCTCCATCTTGTGCAGGCTGCAGTTTGCTCTCCCCCCATGAACTCTTTTCCGCCTGAACCATGTGGCGGGGTTCCTTTCCGGTGAACCTCCCACCCAGGACCACAGCAGGGCCAGCTCGGCCGGACTCGGGGGCCCCGTGCCGCCTCTCCAGCCTCCCTGCCTCCCGGCTTCCACCGCCCGCGAACCGGTGTGAAACAGTGCCACAAGGCTGGGGTTTCCCCGCGGGTCACTCAAAGAAGCCCTGACCCAACAGGAGGTAGACTCGGCCCTTGAATGAATGTCATACCCAGTTTTCTAAATATTTACACACAACTATGCCTCTGCCCCAGGAGCCACGGTCCCCGTGTCCCCGTCAGAGCGAGGCTGGTCCCCCGGGCTGAGTGGAGAGTGGCCATGGCTCTCCGCTGAGCGCACTGGAGCGCGGGCAGGAGCCGGCCTGGGCAGGGCCCCCGACACAGGACGGGATTTCCAGACACGACAGCCCACCCCTGCACGGCCGGTGTCACTGTGGCCCTCCGCCACTCCCCGAGTGACACCCACTGTGGCCCTGTGGGGTGGGGGCCCCGAGTCCTGGGCTGTGGGGTTGGTGTCCTTGTGGTGGCTTCCTGGGGTCGCTGTGCCTCCCGCCTCCGAGCTGGGTGGCTTTCTATCAGGGTTCATTCTCTCACGGTCCTGGAGACCTGGTGTTCGAAGGCCACGGCTCAGCAGGCTGCGCTCCTGCTGAGAGCTTGGGACGGGGCCCTCGCCGCCTCCTCCGCGCCGCCGGCTGCCGTCGCCGGCCCGGTCTCCCCAGGGGCCCCGTCTCTCCATGCACCGCTCTTCCCAAGACACCTGCCAGTGTGCGCCCGTCACTGGTGGCTCTGTGACCCGCGCTCTGCCTCCCTTGCTGTCCTGTTGAGACAACATTGGAATAGGGCCTCGACAGCAGCCTCTTCCTCCCTCCTCCCCCTCCTCCTCCTCCTCCTCGCAACATCACCAACTCACCACCCTCCTCCTCAATTTCTTCCTCCTTACCCCACCATCATCACCATCACTGACATCATCACCATCATCACCATCACTGACATCATCACCACCACCATCTTCACCACGCTCACGGGAACCAGGCCTTCTCCTCCATCCTCATCTTCACCCTCCCCCACGCCCGCCCGTGCTGAGTATCTGCGGTACCGGCCCCCGCACAGAGCTGTCACGCTCGTCATCCCGTCTGGTCCCCACTTCGACGGCGTCCAGAGGTGCGCTTTCTCTACCACCCCATTTTTAAATGAGGACGCCATGCCCGCAGAACGTCCAGCCCAGGCTGGAAAGGCCACCCCGAAGTGTGTGGCAGGCCTCCCCGGGCCAGGCCTCCCCTGCGCCCTCCCCGCCCCCCCCGCCCCCATCTGCGTGCTGACGGAGCGGTTCTGCCAGCTGCTCCGGGTCTCCTCCCGGCCTGCTCCTTTGTCCCCGCCTTTCAGCTGGGGGTGGGCGCTCAGGGTGCAGCCTCCCCCAGGGCAGGCCCCTGACTATTGACGGGGCCAAATTATCAAAGAGCCACATCAAAGCCACCAGAGTGGCTTTCAGAAAGGCAATTCACAAAACAATAAAAGATGCCTGGGGGGGAGGGCCTGGGGGGAGGGCCTGGGGGGAGGTGCCCCACAGTGAGTTTGAGGGGACAAGCCCCGCCCCACTCCCTGCCAGAGCGAGGCTCCTGCTGGAAGGCGCCCCTGTGCAGGTGGGGGGGGGGGGAGGAGGACGGGAACTTGCCTGGCCCCCTGGCCCCGGCCCAGGACTGAGACCTGCTCCCCTCTGGGCTCTGAGGCGTGGCCCCGGTGGCTGTCACCTTGATCTCAAATGTCCCTCTTTGGGAACTGAAAACAGGAGTCCGTATTGGGCACAGTACTTGAACTCAGGGCCTGGGCACTTGCTCCTTGGCCTTTTCCTTCAAGACGGGCACTCTACCACTTGAGCCACAGAAGTGTCTGGCGTTCTGCTGGTTCACAGGAGATGAGTCTCACGGACTCACCTGGCCAGGCTGGCTTTGAACTGCGACTGGCTAGGGTGACAGGGTGAGACACAGGTGCCTGGCTGGACCTTACCTCCGAGTCCATCCTGGGTGGGCAGGCCCTCAGGGAGAGGGGGAGGGCTGTGCCCCGGGCGGAGGCTGCCCAGCCTCTCCGCATGCCACCTCCGGGCTCTCCCTGCAAGGGGGAGGGGAGCCTGGCATCTGGGCTGTGGACCGGGCTCTGGGTACCCGACCCCCAGCCCCCCGGTGACCTGAAGGTTGAGGCAGGGCCCTTCCTGAGGGAGGCCCTCCCGACTCCCATCGGTGTTCAGAATTAGTGCCAGTGGGCAAGGGCATCGGGCTGCCACGCCTGTCCCCCACACCAGCCACGTGGACGGGGGGCCACCGCCATGGCCACCCCCATTTTACAGACAGGCAGCTGAGGCGATTCTTGCCTGTGTCACTGCTCCGCGAGGGGCTGGTGGCAGTGGACCGGCCTCCCTTCACGTGGCGCCAGGCCCCGGCGAGTCCGCTCCCCAGGCTGGGGGTGGCGGGGGGCAGAGGGGCGGCCCTGCCAGCCTGGCACACAAGCCCCTCAAGGTGCTCCAGACTGCGGCTGCCCCGCCCAGCCTTTCTTCTCCCCGCGTTTTGTTCTGTCTTTTGATTTGGGAACAAGGCCCCTTTATGTGGGGCTGGCCCTCGCCGGCCTCCGCGTCCCACCCATGGCTGGGGCTTTCCTTTTCATGGGGTGCTGGAAGCCCTGGCTGGGGGCGGCGGCAGGAGGGGTTCGGCGGTGTCACAAAACCTGGGTGACTCAGCTTTCAGTGGGCATTGTGGCCCTGGAGCTTTGATATTTTAAGTGGGCTTTCCAACAAAGAGCGGCCGGGCGGTAGCCGGAGGCTGGGCTCACCGGGGCACCGGGTGGCGGGGCTCCTCGGGAGCCCCCCCCCCCAGAGCAGCACCCGCTCCCAGGAGGATGATTCCATTTCAGCGGGAGCACCAGCCTGCGACCTGACCTGGAGCAGGGATGCCCGCTGAGGCCTGGAGGCGGGAGGGAAGGGTGCCTGCCACCAGGTCCCCGCCTGGCCCGGTCCTGGGCCCCCGTGGGGGCCGCTGCTGCTCTGGCCACAGAGTCCGGGCAGAGCAGGGACAGCAGGTGAACAGACCCCCAAGGCCTCTCAGGGAAGGGGGGCCCCGAAGGCCGCTCATCACACCTGACCATGTGTCGCTGAGTCCACACAGAAATAAATACGGGGAACTCCCCCAAGGGAGTCTTCAGCGATTGTGTGTGTGGATGGGACTGGGTGGGGTTTGAACTCAGGGACTGGGCACTCCCTGTCTTTGAACTTGCTTGCTCAAGGGCAGTGATCTACTGTGTTGAGCCACAGCTCCACTTCTGGCTTTTTTGGTGGTTCATTGGAGATAAGAGCCTCATGGACTTTCCTGCCTGGGCTGGTTTTGAACCTCGATCTCAGCCCCCTGAGCAGCTAGGGTGACAGGCGTGAGCTCCCAGGGCCCTGGGTGGCCACAGTCCGTCATCTGGCCCCTCCGAGGTGTGATTTTCCATCTCTGTCGCAGGGAAGTGCAGGGTCTCGGCTCCTGTGGAATGCTGGGAGGACCCCAGTGGCCATCGCTGCTGTGGGAAGCACTCAGCACTGGGCCACGCCTTGGGATGCAAGGAAGACCTCGGGCTCAATGGAATCGGGGCGCAACATCTGCAAGGCCAAAGGTCCCTCGGTGAGCGGTCTCTCCAACCGTCTTCCTCCACGGAGGCTACACGCAGGCTTAGGGCATGTGTGGAGAGGCGCCGCATTCACTTGCAAATGCTCGTTATCTTCTGACGCTGAAGTGCCAGACTTTGAAGTCAGGCCCCACTTTACCACGTGAACCCCACTTTACCACGTGAACCTGAGATAAGCAGGCCCTGTGAGCAGACCCAGGACAAGCCCATTAGGGCCCAGTCGGTCTAGAACTCTAGCCTCTGGGAATGCTTAACTCTGGCCACCCCTAGAATGCCTCGGACCCTGAGCCAATCAGATTTGTACCTGTGTCCTGATCTTGCTTGCTTGAACACCGGATGGCTGTAACTTTGTTTTTTGCCTTTATAAGCCCTGTGTAATCGCAGCTCGGGGCTCCCTCCTCACCTCCGCTGTGTCGGTGGGTAGGTCGAGGCCCGAGTTGCAGCTCGCTTAAATAAAGCCTTGCCTTGCTTTTGCATTCCGGAACGTCTGAGTCTCGGTGGCCTGCTTGGTGGTCATCTCGCCACTTGGCACAACGACGCCACCAGCCACATCTGTGGCCACCTGCTAGGTCCTCACCTCCTGTCCCTGACCACCACCCTGGAGGGAGGAGCAGTGGCGTCTCTGTGTGGCCAGTGAGACACCCGAGGCGTGGCCTTAAGTGTCTTCTGTGAACTGCAGGCCCGGGCATCAAACTGCATCCCTGTGGAGTCAGGGTGCCCGGTTCCAGAGGCCCAGGCCTCCCATGGTTGGGGGGGGGGGTGTGCTCCCGACGACCAGGGACTCCACCTGCAAGAGCAGAGGTCGGGGTCCTCGGGATCCCGGGCAGGCAGGCGGCAAGCTGGCGTGGCGCCAGAACCGCCCCTCTGCCCCTGGGCGTGGGGGCCTCTCTCAGCCTTCACCACGCCTGGCCTGGAGCTCCCTGGGCCCCGGGTGCAGCAGGCTGGCTTGGGCTGTTCCAGACATCCGTAGGGCGCAGTCCTGGGGCAGAGGCCTTGGAAGCTGTCTCTGCTCAGAGGCGCGGAGAGGCGAGGGAAGGTACCGGGCTGCACGACGAGTAAGCTTCCTACCTTCCGGCTTCGGAGGCGCCCTCGATGCGCCAGGCTGGGCCTCTACCCGGCCCAATTGAGGCTGAGGACTGGCCCCGCGGGGGTGTCTTGGGGTCCTGCCACCTCCCCTTGCCTGGGGCAGGAACCTGGCTTTGGCTGCCACCGTCGGCCCACGGAGGCCACGCCCATCGCCGGTGCCACCCGCGGAGGCCCCCCTCGCGGAGGCACCGCCCACCCGCTGCGGCCCCGCCCACCCACCGAGGCCACGCCTGCCACCAGCGATGCCCCGCCCCACGGAGGCCACGCCCACCAGCAGTAGCACCCGCCACTGAAGCCACGCCCACCCACGGAGGTCCCGCCCACCCACCGAGGCCCCGCCCACCCGCAGCGCCGCCCACTGACAGAGGCCCCGCCCACCCCCAGAGGCGGAGGGCGGCCTCTGGGCCCCAATTAGCCATCCTGGGAGTTTGTAGGCCGGAGGCCCGCGCCCACCGCGCCCGCCGCGCCCGCCTCAGCCCCCTCCGGGGCCTTTTCTCTTGCCTGCTTTGAAGATAAATGGTCTGGAGACCACAGCATCCGTTTAAAAGCAGGCCAGGCCGGCTCGGCCCCGCAGCCTCGTGGGTGGGCCGCCTGGCACCGGGAGCCAGGCAGAGGCTGGGCCCGGCCGGGGAGGCGGCTGCGCAGTGCCCCGGCGCACCCAGCCTGGGCCGGACCTGGGTTCAAATCCTGCGCCGGATCCGCTCCGCCTCCAGCTCCGGGGAAGCGCTCCGGTCCCGGTGGGCTGTGCGACCCTCCGGCGTCAGGGGTGAGGAAGGGCACGGGGAGCAGGGATGCTAAAGGGAAGCCCGCCGCTGCCCCTCCGAGCCTGCCCCGGGCCTGGCCCGGCCACACTGCGAGTTCCCGCGTACGGTCTCATTTTCTTCGGGGTAAGCGAGGTGGGTCTCGGTTCTTGATACGAGCTTGGCGTTTCCTTTCAAGCGCATGTGGACGAAAAATAACAATGGGTTTGGTAATTCGTTAATGAGCTGGAATCACTGGGGCTTCAACCGGGCTTCTGCTTGCTCAGCAAACGCTCTGCCCCTTGAGCCACACCCCCAGTCCTTTGATTCTAGTTTGTTGTCCAGAGAGGGTCTCCTGCCCCTGCCCCTGCCCCTGCCCCTGCTGGCCCCACACAGATCTCCTGCCTCCTCCTCCAGCGTAGCCTGGACTGCAGGCCGGAGCCACCACGCCTGGCTGATCGCTTTATTCCTTACCGGCGTCTTTGGCCAGGCGTTTGGTGGGACATTCTGACCCAGCCGTGAGCTAAATAGGGACAAATCCACCATATCCCTCAAACTGTCATCCGGAGTCAAGGAACCACTCACCCCGCAGCCCTGCCCCTCACCGCACCGCACCCGGCCTGGGGCTGGCTGCCACTGAGCATTGTCTGAACGAGTACCCCGTGGAAGGCTTGTTCCTGCTTTACAGATGAGGAAACTGAGGCGCGGAGGAGGTGCAGGCTGGCTCTGCTACCGTGTGGCAGCCCACGGGGGCCCCCTGCCAGTCCCCACCGTGTGCGGGCAGCTGGGACTCCCCCCGCAGGGCTAGTCTGCATCTGAAACGCCCGGTGGTTCTCGCATGCAGGGTCTGCTCCCTTTCCTGACTCTGCACCCAAAGCCGCCCGGATGGCGGTTCTCAGAAAACTCTAGACTTTAAGGCTTGTTCTCCTAGAGAGCTTGGAGCCAGCTGCGTGGGGTCAAGGTCAGCTCCAGAGTCTTTGAGCCTCCGGCAAACCCATCTAGAGTCACACAGGGCTGCGTGGGAGCCCGCCAGACTGCCGAGACCCCTCCCTTCCTCCTCCACACCCCCCCCCCCCCGTCCCCGGTCACGTGGGTCCCCAGCTCTGGTTACCCACCGGACATTCCGGCATGCCCAGAGAAATGCCATTTTTCTTTCAGGTGATGTGTTCAGAGCATCAAAGGCCAGGCGGACGGCTTCTCGCCCACGCAGGGATAATGGGGCTCCTCGCTCCAGCCAGGCACCTGACTGAGCCCCCAGAACCCCAGGAATGTGGAAGTGACACTTTAAAGAAACTCATTCATGGGGAAATGAGTTATTTCTGTTGTCAAGCCTCAGGTCTGTGGACATCAGAGCCAGTGGAGAAGGCGCGTCCCCCTCCCCCCTGCCAGTCATTCTCGTCTTCCATTTCGACTGCCCCATGCAGGTAATGCTATCTGCATGTCATATTTCCATGGGAAAATACGTATATGTCTGGGCTTCCATTTGCCAATGAAAAATGTGTACATTGCCAAGTGCCGGTGGCTCACGCCTGTAATCCTAGCTACTCCAGAGGCTGAGGTCTGAGGACTGCAGTTCAAACCCAGCCCAGGCAGGAAAGCCCATGAGACTCTTTTGTTTTTTTTTCCCATGGGGCCTGGGTGCTGTCCCCAAGCTCTTTGGCTAAAGGCTAGTGCTTTACCAACTGAGCCACGGCGCCACTTCCGGTTTTCTGGTGGTTAATTGAAGCTGAGAGTCTCACGCTCACGGCTCACGAGAACCAAGCCAGGATCAGAGCTGGGGGCGTTGGACTTGGGTTCCTGCTTTTCGCCCGGAGCAAGAGAGCCAGCGGCAGATGAGGACATTCTGGGTGCATGTGCAAAGGCCCCTTTGGGAGCCAGTTAAGCGGCTGCTCATCGTGCAAATGTCACCTAGACATGGGACATTCCTTACAGCCGTGGACATGTCCCCAAGAGAGACGCCTGGAACCTGGCGTGTCCCTGGCCTAATGATGCTGGGGGAATTCAACCTATTGTTACATAATCTGTGGTTAAAAGGGCTTAGAAGCCAATTAGCCACACCGCTCAAGCTCCGAACAAACCCTTAGAGGACCTGTCTACTGGGGCCTCAAGTTCCCCTCTGGGTCAAGTGGGGCTTTGCTTAAGCCCACCCATCCGTTGGTCTTCCTGGCATTGGCTCTAAATGGACCCTTCAGGGTCAGTCCTGCTGTGTGGCTTGGGAGGGGTCTGGGGGAGGGTCTTGGAGGGTCTGCACCATTCACTGGCTCCGGTGGGACGACAGAGCTCACGTTTGTCCTGCTATCTGCTTGAAATCATCTCCACGCTGGGCACTGGTGGCTCACACCTGTAATCGGACCTGCTGGAGAGGCTGAGATCTGAGGATCCTGGTTCAAAGCCAGCCTGGACAGGCAAATCAAGAGACTCTTATCTCCAGTTAACAAGCAAAAAGGTGAAAATGGACATGTGGTTCAAGTGGTAGAGTGCCCGCGTTGAGGGAGAGCAGTGTAGGGGGGGGGGACACTGATGGAGAGGCACGGTACCTACGACCTGACTTCTGGAACTGAAACGCTCTCCTACACCTCCTCCATCATTTTAAAGAGAGAGAGCGAGAGCACGAGACCTCAGGTTCAAGCCCAGTACTGACACTAAATCAATCACCCTCCTCCGGTGGCCCTGGGTCTCTGTGGCTTGTCTTGCGTCGGTGCTGATGTGCTAGCGAGAAGCAGGCTGGGTCTGAACCCAGCCCTGGGGGTCGCATGCCGGGCGCCCTGCCGGGTCCCATGCCCGTTCTAACGCCTGTCCCTGGACAGGGCTCAGCAGAAGGGAGCGAGTGCCAGCTGGGGCTTGGGGGGGATGCCTTGGGTAGGACTGCTTCCCATCACGGTACAGCCCCCCCCTCGTAGGGATCGGGTGGGCGTGGCCTGTCCGTCCCCTTCGTCAAGTGAGCAACACTGTCCCTCGGGCGGAGGCGGGGAAGCCAGCCCAGGCCTCCCGTGGGGCTCAGGGCCCTTGGTGAGCCTGTTGTGAGACACCCCTTGACAACGGAGCAGCACAGAAAGGCGGGGAGCAGGGACCCTGCCTCCGCCGGGAGGAGGGGTGCAGGGGGGGCTCAAGGACCCTGCCCAGGTGGGGCTCTGTCCACTGGATCTGAAGGACATTAAGAACTCATACAAGCCAAGAAGGCGACTCGATGCCCAGGTGGAGGGAAGGGCCAGGCGGAGACCCCAGAGTGGGCAGAGCTGTGTGTGGACGTTCTAGCCCAGCCTGAGGCAGGGGCGGGGGTGTCCCTGTGGGGGGCGGGGGGGCAGCGCCAGCTCAGTCAGCAGGAGGCCAGTCTGTCACCAGCCTCTCGAGGGTGAGGACTGATGGGTTTCTCAGTAGGACAGCAAGTGTGGGCGCAGCCCCTGCTCACCCGCCCCCTCCTGATTCTGCCCTGTCACCACCCCGTCCCCACAGCTCCCCATGCCCTCCCCTAGCCCCTCCCACAAGCCACACCCTACCCCGCCCCGCCCACCTCAGACCCCGCCCCTCTGCCCTTGCTGGGGGGGTGATGGGTCCACCCAGGCGTCAGGGACTGACCCTGCGCACAGCGGTCAGGGGAGTGTGAGGCCTGGGGGGGGTGAGGAGGGGCGGGCCCGCAGGTTCTGCAGCCCCGGTTCCCAGCCTGCCTGGGCTCCGCTGTGGACACCGTTACACAGCAGAGGATGCCCACCCTTGGAGGCCAGGCTTCTAGCCACGCCGGCTGCTCTGTGATGGCATGGGAGGGGGGTAATTGCAGAAGACCCTCCGTTCCCTCCTCTCCTGTCCAGAAAGACACCCTCCGCGTCCAGCTCGGGCATGGCGGTAGCCAAACGGCCAGCACGGGCCTCGGGAGCCGGCTGGGCCAGCCAGGTTAGCGCTACACAGAACTGAGGTGCTCACACTGTGAAGGCCACTGGAAAGGCCACGCTGGATGACAGCCGTCACCCACAGAAGCCACGTCACACGGCCCGCGCAGGGCGCCCCACGCACGTGTGCGCCCGCAACGGCCTCAAACCGCCGTCCTCCAGCTCCCCGCCGCCCCGCTGGCCGCACCCGCCCTGACCGATCTGTTCAAGCACGGGCTCAAGCCCCGTGCTCCCAGCCCTCCTCCTAGCAGCGTGCGGTGTGGGGAACTTCCCGCAGGTGAACTGTATCATCTCAACCAAGTTCTTCAGTATGATTAAGATAAGGACGAAAAACACTTGAGACCAGGCTGCCCCCCACCCCACCCCCGTCTGCTTGAACCAGTTGCTGCCTGGAGGAGCCCCTCCCACCGTTCCAGTGCCCCCTCCCACCATTCCAGCGCCCCCTCCCACCATTCCAGCGCTGAGCCCACCCTATGGCTCTGGGTGTGTGTGTGGGGGGGGTCCTCTGTGCCCAGTGGCCCTCAGCGTCCTCTGGCTCCTCTGACCCGGGCCCGGGGACCCTAGGGTCCCCACTGTGGGGTGCGCGCCCACCGACGGCAGCCATGGGCCCGGCCCTGCAGCCTGCTGGGGGATCCGGTGGGGGTCCCAGCCGCCAGCCCTGTCTCCCAGCCGTGCCATGGCGAGCCGAGCCGCTCACGTCTTCGAGCCCCGTTCATCCCTGGTAAGGCTGGCCGTGCCTGGCATTCCAGGGCCCTCTGGCCTCAGGCCAGCACTGGGCTCTGGAAGCCGGGCGTAATTAGGGTGAGGTTGGGGGTCCAGAGCCTGACAGACTCTCACTGGCTGCGACGCCATCTCTGCCTCCCTTCACTCTCAGCCCTCTTCCAGGTAAAGCGGCTGAGGGGTGGGGGCTGGGTGGGGCTGGGGGGAGGGGAGGTTGAGCCGAGGTCTCAGGACTTGGGCCAGGCCTGGGGTTGTCCTGGCCCCGAGTCTGGAAGAGACCAATTAGTCAAATGGCTGTACAGCAGTTGACCATTTGGAAACAATTAACAGGGTCCCTATTACCACATTATGCAGCCCCCAGCCTGGGTCCCAGCCCAGCCCAGCCCAGCCCAGCAAAGCTCAGCTCAGCCCAGCACAGCCCAGCACAGCCCAGCAAAGCCCAGCTCAGCTCAGCTCAGCACAGCAAAGCCCAGCTCAGCCCAACTGTGAGGAGGACTCCGGCTGGGCCAGGAGCATGTGCAGGGCTGGGGCCTTGGGCAGCGGGACTCCAGCCTCTCACCACCAGCCAGGGCGATGGAGGGGCCAGAGGGGGTACCTGGGCCAGAAGGTGGCAGGCTGAGGTGAGGGGGGAGACCCAGAGGACTGTGGGTGTGGCTGGGGGGCGGGGTTCAGGGGACCAGGCCTCGTGGCCACGAGGGCAGTCTGGGCTCCAGACAACTCCATCCAATTCTAGGGTGGAGGGTGGGTGGCAGAGCCGCCGGGGCTCCCGTGGGGCCCAGAGGACCCCAGGCCCAGGAAACTGCTGCCTGGGAGACACAGCGCATTCAGGGCCCGGGATGGGCTGGCATGGCGGTGAGCAGCTCTGTCTGGTCCGGGGTCCTGGGTGGCCCCGAGGTTGAAGCACCCAAATGTATCTGGGTGTCTGACTGATAGGCAGGGTGGGGGACCGGCAAGCTCATTCTCTCGAAGTCCCTGCTTTGAGTTCCCAGCGTCTCAGGGGTGGAGGAAGGGACTGGAGCTCTGCACCTGCGTTCACCCCCCCAAAGCTCGGGTACGCCCAGAGGTGGAGAACGTGAGGGACAGAGGATGAAGAAGACTTGATCTCCCCACCCGAGGAGCACCTTCCTGCGTGAAGCACCCTCCTGGTGGGGAATTGTCTGTAGGAAGGGAGCACTCTCTTATGGGGGAGCACCTTCACACGAGACAGCGCTACCACAGGAAGCACCCTCCTACGGGGGACTAGCAGCTGAGGGAGCCTCGCCTTGCTGCGAGGAGCACGCTCTTGTAGGGGAGCACTGTCTTACGGTGGAGCACCCTACTGTGAGGGGGACTTGCTTGGCCCCAGCTCGTGCACCGTAGCCATGTCCTACCCTGGGGTTCTAGGGCCCAGACGGGGCCTCCCGGCAATGTGGGGATTCAGCCATGGAACAAGAGGGAGGCTGCTTGCTCCCTGACCTGCTAGGGCTTCTGGCTGCTTCCTTCTGTCACCACAGTGGCTCTGCCCCCACCCCACCTTCCAGCGCCCCAGATCCATAGACAAGGTGAACCCCAGCTACCTGTCTCATCCCTGTCAACTTAGAATGGAGGCAGAGGCTTGGCCGGAAGCCCTAAGGGGGCCCTGTGGGGGGGGGGGGGAGGGGGACACCAGGCCCCTTGCTGGACCCTGCTAGCCTGGTGTCGGGCTGGCTGCTGGGGGTCAGGGAGCAGCAGAAGTGAGGGTGACATTCCCCAATTCTCCCTGGAGCCCCAGGAGGCTCAGCAGACAGGGCACCCTGAGACCTGGGCACGGATACCAAGGCATCTGGGGCTCGGCGAACCCGGCGCTCACCTCCCTTCCCAGAGTCGTCTCCCGTGGCCGCTGGCCTGTACCTGTCTGTTTCTCATCGTCTTGGCCTCTCCCTGCAAATGGCTCCTGAGCGGTTTACGTGCCTCCCCTCCCCTCCCCTCCCCTCTCCTCTCCAGGGTTCTGTCTCTGAGCCCCCTTTGCCTCTTCTGTCCCTCTGTCCCCCTTCCAACGCCCCCCACGCTGCCCTGCCATTGGGAGAGGACCCGCCCGGGACACCCGGTATGTCCAGACCTCCTCGGTGCCGGCCCAGGTGGGGAGCCACAAAGCGGGGCACCCCCATCTGGGGACGGCCTCCCAGCCTCCACAGGAAACTCCGGGCACAGAAAACCCCGGGCGCCCCACGCGTCCGGATCTCCCCCTGCGCCGCCCTCCGCGGCCCCCCTTCATTATGCGTTGCCTTTCATGGGCGTTTGTCAGCGCAAATTTCCCCGCAAGTTGTGTGCGCGAACATCAGTCATCCGCGGTCCCATTGTTCCGGGGGATTGATGGGGGGCGGGAGGGGATGACAGGGCCTGGGGCGGCCGCCTCGAGCCCTCGGTCTATAATTTTCCGAGGCATAATTGGTCTGGGGGCGGGGGCGGGGGAGGGGCGGGCCGGGGACCTTTCAGAGCCCGTGGGGCGGCGGGGGCGCGGGGCGCGCGGCCGAGCGGAGCCGGGGCTCGACGGCGCTGCGTCGGCCCGAGTGTGCGCAGGAGGCGCCGGGCCTGAGCCCCGCGCCCCGCCGGGCTCCCCACCCGCCGGCCTCGCCCCTCCCGCGCCTCCGCCTGGGGACCCGCGGCCTTTTGTTACCGAACCTCCTTTCTTTCTGCGCTTTTGCGCAGCAGCGGAAATTTCACCGCTCCGGGGCTCGTGGGCGAGAAATTAAAGTCTCTCTCTCTCTCTCTCTCTCCCTCTCTCTCTCTCTCTGCCCCCCCCTCCTGCGTCTCCCCTCTCCCCATTTCCTCCCCGCCGAGCCGGAGTGGGCACCGCCAGGCGCGCAGGAGCCCGCTGCCCTCCGCGCCCTCCATGGGCACCGCGCTGGCCAGCAGCCGCCGCCGCGTGGCGGGCGCGATGCCAGGATGGGCCTGATCTGGCTGCTGCTGCTCAGCCTGCTGGAGCCCGGCTGGCCCGCCGCGGCCCCCGGCGCGCGGCTGCGGCGCGATGCGGGCGGGCGCGGCGGCGTCTACGAGCACCTCGGCGGGGCGCCGCGGCGCCGCAAGCTCTACTGCGCCACCAGGTACCACCTGCAGCTGCACCCGAGCGGCCGCGTGGACGGCAGCCTGGAGCACAGCGCCTACAGTGAGTGTCCAAACCGCGCGCGCCCGCGGGGGCTCGGCGGGGCGGGGGGGGGAGGGGGGCCCGGGCGCCGCGGTGCCAGCGCGCACGCATCCGCTCCGCGGCCGCCGCGCCCCGCCCCGGGAAAGCGCGCACGCCGGGGTGGGGACGCCGAGCCCCCGCGCCCGCCCTCCCGCGCCTGCGGACGGGGCACCCGTCGGCCTCTGGATGAGCTTCATTTCCTCTCCGCCTTCTGCGGAGCCGGGGCGCGCCGGCCCCTCCGCCCTCCCGCCTCCCGAGGCCGCCCCGCCCGGGTCGGCGGCCGCTCGCTCGCTCGCCGCCGTCTCCCTGGGTTGGCATTCGCCGCGCTGCGCCTCCACCTGGGGCCCGCAGAGCGCCCCAGGACGCGTGGGCCACGGGGCGCGGGCCCGGGGCGCCCTGAGGCGGTGGACACACGCGAGCGTGCACACACGCACCCGGGTGCCTGTGACTCACACCTGTCACCCCCGCATCCCCGGAGGCTGAGATCTGAGGTTTGCCGCCCGCCCGAAGCCAGCCCGGGCAGGGAAGGCTGCGGGGCTCTGGGTTCCAATTCCCCACACTCGCGCTGGAAGTGGTGCTGTGGCGCAGGGGGCGGGGGGCGCCGCGGGGCTGCGCCCCAGCCCAGTACAGGCACCGGAGGAAACCCCACCCACCCCGGGCGAGCGGAGGAGGAGCCGCGCCTGGCTGCGCCCAGAGCGGTCCCCTGGTCCGGGCGTGGCTCCTCGGCGCCCGCCGCAGCCGAGCTCTCCTTCGCTGGAAGCCTCCCGGCTCTGCTCGGTGGGGACTGGGGAGCCCGGCCGGGGAGGAAGGACGTCCCGGGGCCCAGGGAGTCTGGCCTGGACCCAGCTTCAGCCCCAGGCTGAAGGCAGCGCTGTGGCCCCCGGAGCCGCAACTTCTCGAGCCGGCGCTCGGCGCGCGCTGCCATTCCAGCTAGCCACAGCTGTACCTCCAGCATTTCTTGTTTGTTAATTGGAGATGAGAGTTTCTCAGACTTTCCTGCCGGGACTGGCTTTGAACCTCAGATGTCAGCCTCCTGAGTAGCTGGGATTTCCCGGCATCTCCCAGCTCCAGCTCCACGGTGCTTCCGCCCGCCCCTCCCTCCCCCCACCTGCCAGGTGCGGAGCCTCGCCGCCCTGCAGGGCCCAGGCCAGGCTGTGGGCAGAAGGGCCCCGCCGGGGCTCTGTGGAGGGAGAGTAACGGCCTCCTCCCCTGCCCAGGCATCCTGGAGATCACCGCGGTGGAGGTGGGCGTGGTGGCCATCAAGGGACTGTTCTCCGGACGGTACCTGGCCATGAACAAGAAAGGGCGGCTCTACGCTTCGGTGAGTCCAGCCTGGAGGGTGGGGGCCGTGGGCGGGGGAGGGGTGGTCTCCCACAGGGGACCCCATCCCACCTAGGCCAGAGCTGGGAGCTCCGAGTCCGTGCCTGGAGCGCAGGGGTGTCCTGTAGGAGTGATACTGGTGGCCTCCGGGAGGGTCCTGGACGGGCCCTGGTCCTCTCATGTGCCTGCGTTGGGGGGCAGGGAATAATCCTTCGCACCTTGTCATCAACTTGACCTTCCCTGAAGGCAGCTGACAGGACCTCAAATTTCCATAGAAATAAAACGCCCACTGGGCACCGGTGCCTCAGGCCTGTGATCCTAGCTACTCAGGAGACTGAGCACGGAGGGGGAACCCAGCCCTGGCAGGAAAGTTCCTGAGACTTCAACTGTGGCTCCAGCCCAGGGCCAGCGGGGAGCCAGAGTGGGCCCCCCTTTCCTTCTCAGCCCCGCTCAGTGACCTGCAAGTCCTCAGATGGCATCCGGAGCCGCTCGCTCTCCAAGCACACACCCCACTCCTCTACCTCCTCCCAGCCGCCAGCACCTCGGAGCACAGGCCCCTGTCCCTTCCTGCCGGGCCCTGCAACTGCTTAGGGACTGGCCTGCAGCCTTGTCCTGCCCACCCACCCACCCTGCCATCCATCCACTCATGCCTGCATTCCGCCACTCACCTGCCAATCCACTCCATCCATCTGCCCACCCATCCGTCCACCCACCTACCACCCATCCACCCATCTATCCACCCACCCACCCACCACCCATCCACCCATCTATTCAACCACCCTCCACCCATCCATCCACCCACCATCCACCCACCCACTCACCATCCATCCACCCATCTATCCAACCACCATCCACCCACCCACCCACCATCCATCCACCCATCTATCCAACCACCATCCACCCATCTACCCACCATCCATCCACCCATCTACCCACCATCCATCCACCCACCATCCACCCATCCATCCACCCATCTATCCAACCACCATCCACCCATCCATCCAGCCACCCACCCACCATCCATCCACCCATCCATCTATCTACCCACCATTCATCCACCCACCCATTCATCTACCCATCCATCCACCCACCATCCACCCACCCACCCACCATCCATCCACCCATCTATCCAACCACCATCCACCCACCCACCCACCATCCATCCACCCATCTATCCAACCACCATCCACCCACCCACCCACCATCCATCCACCCATCTATCCAACCACCATCCACCCACCCACCCACCATCCATCCACCCATCTATCCAACCACCATCCACCCATCTACCCACCATCCATCCACCCACCATCCACCCATCCATCCACCCATCTATCCAACCACCATCCACCCATCCATCCATCCACCCATCTATCCATCCATCCATCCATCCACCCATCTATCCATCCACCCACCCACCACCCACCCACCCACCATCTATCCACCCACCATCCATCCATCCATCCATCCACCCATCCATCTCTCTACCCACCATTCATCCACCCACCTACCCATTCATTCACCCACCCACCCATTCATCTACCCACCATCTACCCATCTATCCATCTACTCATCCATCCATCCACCCATCCATCTACCCCTGTCAATCCATCCATCCATCCACATGTCCATCCATCTATTCATCATGTACCCATCCACCCATTCTGTCCATCTTCCATCCCTCCACACACCCGCACGCGTGCATGCATCCAATCTCTGACTAGCATCCATTCCTCCATTCATCAGTCTATTTCCTGGCACTTACCACATGACACAGCTCAGTACTGCTACCTAAGAGACAATGTCGCTCACATCCCCTGCCCTGTGACCCCCTGGGATGGACGAATGGCCCTTAGAGCCACTCCACTTGGAGCTGCCCTCCCTCTGTCCCTACAGGGTGTCCAGCCCCTGCCCTGGGCCTGTCCTCTGGGGAAAGGGTAGTCCTCCCACTTGGGGTGCAAGGCAGCTCCTTAGAGGGCAGGAAGCTGATGGTGACCCCCAGACTCTCCCACCCACTGACTCACGGATGCAACGTCCTCCCCACTACGACTCCGCCCCTCAGGGGAGGCCCCGTGGGGCCCCGCAGCCTGTGCACATCGGAGCTGGTGGCTTTGAGGAGCTGGGACCCCAGGCCTGACCCTGCCGCATCCCTGTCTGCGTGGGGTTGGTGCCTGTCCCGCCCTCCTGCCAGGCTCCCGCGCCCGCCCTGGGCTCAGAACCCCCTCCTCCCCCCTGGGCAGGGAGCCTGGGCCGCACCGGTGGAGCTCCGGGGTCATGAACCCCGCTGTGTCTCTTCTCTTCGTTGGCCCCTTTCTACATTCATTCTCTCCTCTTCCCTTCCTCCTCTCTGGGTGACTGAGTCTCACTGTGTGGCCCAGGCTGGTCTTGAACT
>NC_063173.1:60713340-60754307 GCF_023159225.1 Perognathus longimembris pacificus | reverse complement strand
CCTGACCCTCCCTGCTCGCCCCCCTGCCTCCTGAGCCCGGGGCCCACCCCACGCCCACTCTCCTTCTCCTCCCATGCCTCTCCCTCCCCCACCCAGGGACCGGTCCCCGAGCCTGGCCACCCGACCTCTGGGGAGGTCTGGGGGAGGGGGGGAAGCGCCTGTCCCCATGCCGGGGCGCTCTGTGGGGAGGGGACCCGGAGGACGGGCCCGGAGGCTGTGTCCCCCAGAGGTTGTGTCCCCCAGAGGTGCCCCCCTGGCAGAGTGGACTCGGGAGGCCAAGTGCACCGGCACGGGTGCGGACGGTGCCCGGGGGGCCTGGAGGACACGCGTGGGACACAGAGGGGGACGGCAGGGGCCGGAGGCCCCGGAGGCGTGGCCTGTGGTACCCACGCCGGCGTGCAGGCTCAGAGGCCGTGGGGGGAGGGGGAGGGAGGCTCCGGGGGCGTGGCCTGTGGCACCCACGCCGGCGTACAGGCTGGGGGAGGGGAGGCCCGGGGGCGTGGCCTGTAGGGGGCGTGGTCTGTGGCACCCACGCCGGCATGCAGGCTCGGAGGAGGGGGCTGGAGGCCCGGGGGCGTGGCCTGTCGGGGGCGTGGCCGGTGGCACCCACGCCCATGTACAGGCTCGGGGGCGGGAGGGAGGCTCCAGGGGCGTGGCCGGTAGGGGGCGTGGCCTGTCGGGGGCGTGGTCTGTGGCACCCACGCCGGCGTGCAGGCTCGGAGGAGGGGGCGGGAGGCCCCGGGGGCGTGGCCTGTCGGGGGCGTGGTCTGTGGCACCCACGCCGGCGTGCAGGCTCGGAGGAGGGGGCGGGAGGCCCCGGGGGCGTGGCCTGTCGGGGGCGTGGCCTGTCGGGGGCGTGCCCTCCCCGGCCCTGACCGTGGCCTACCGCCCACAGGAGCACTACAACGCCGAGTGTGAGTTCGTGGAGCGGATCCACGAGCTGGGGTACAACACGTACGCGTCCCGCCTGTACCGCACGGCGCCCGGGGGGCCCGGGGCGCGGCGGCGGCCCGGCGCCGACCGGCTGTGGTACGTGGCGGTGAACGGCAAGGGCCGGCCGCGCCGGGGCTTCCGCGCCCGCCGCACGCAGAAGTCCTCGCTCTTCCTGCCCCGCGTGCTCGACCCCAAGGACCACGAGATGGTGCGGCTGCTCCACGGCGGCCAGCCCCGGAGGCCACGGCGGCAGAGGCAGAGCCGGGGGCCGCCGGGCCCACGCCCCGAGCCCCCCCGGCGGCCGCCACGCGCGGCGCGCGGCCCCCACTGACCCTCCCGCCGCGGGGGCGCCGCCCGCCCTCGCCAGCCAGGCTGCGTGGGACCGGAGGGGCCTCAGTTTCCCCATCGCCAGCAGGTCCCAGGGGCGGGCGGCGGCCGCAGGCTTTGTGTAACGGAGACATTAAAGCGTTCTATTCTACCGGGCCCGCTGGATGGCGGGGCTGCCCACCTGCCGGTGGGGGGGTGGGGGGGGAGGGCCACCCCGACTCTGCCACGAGGCCTGGGGAGGAGCCGGGGCAGGCACAGAGGGTCATCGCTGGGGGACACGGGGCCTGGCACCCCAGAAAGCGGGGGGCAGCGCGCCCCGGGGAGCCCCCCTCCGCGGGGCCGACGAGGGGCCTGGCCATCCACGGCCCGCCGTCCGCCACGCGCGCCCATCCATCAAGCCTCCGCCCGGCCGCCACGCGCCCGCTCCCCCCGCGGTCAGGGTGGACGCGGGCCACGCCACCCGTCCTGCCCGCCAGGCAACCGCAGCTCGCCGGGCAGCAGGGGCCCCGCTCCGCAACAGCGGGTTAGGAACAAACCCAAGAGACGGCGCCAAAGCTGGGCCCCCTCGTCAGAGCCCCCCCACCCAGGACGGCTCAGATCGCCCCCAGACATGGCTGGCCAGGCCCAGCCGCCCCTGCATGGCGCCCGCTTCTTGGGGAAGCTCCAGGGTGCGGGAGGCCCTAACTGAAGCTGGGGGACCGGGGAGTCGGGCTGGCCTGGCCGCGGGCCTGCTCGGCCTGGGCCTTCTCAGTGAAAACTGGTGCCGGTGCTGGCGGCTCACGAGGCTGAAGTCTGAGGTCCATGGTTCAAAGCCAGCCCGGGCAGCCAAGTCCATGAGACTTCCCAGTTCACCACCAACAAGCTAGTTGTGGCATGGTGGCCCAAAGTGGTAGAGCACTGGCCTGGAGCAAAGAGCTCAGGGACAGCGCCCAGGCCCCGAGTTCCAGACACACACACACACACACACACACACACACAGTGGACACCACCCCCGCTCCCTCTGGGTTCTGGGGACTCCACACACAGTTGGGGCAGCCGGGGGACCCAACACAGGGTCTGCCCCCCAGCCGGGGTGACAGAGGCTGGCAGTACCCTTCCCGGTTCTCCAACAACCCAGGGCTCCAGCTGGGTCCTGGGCGGAGTCCCCATGCTGCCTCCGGGCCTGCCCCCCCCCAGTACCTCACCCTGCACCCCAGGTGCGGCAGGTGAGCCTCAGGGCACCCCAGGGGAGGAGGCCGAGGTAGACCACCAGTCTGGAGCACAAAAGCTCAGCACGAGAGAGGGAAGGCTCAGCCGGGGACGCAGCCCCACCCAGCTCTGCCAATTTGCTCCTTAGACCTGGTTCCTCCTGCTGCTCTTCCTCTTCCTGTCTCTTTCTTTCTCGGTCTCTGGAGCTCAAGGACAAACTTAGTTGAACGTCCTTATCTCCCACCAGAGCGCTCACCTGTGGCTTTCTTCCCCAGTACGCCCCTTCTCCCCTACTCCCAGCCCCTTGCCTTTGATCACCCTCAACTCTGCCTTGGCCACAGGACCTTTGCATGTGCTTCCTGCTGAGAGTGATCTTCCCTCTACCCTTCACCAGCTTGGCCCTTTCTCAGTTTTCCTTGTGAGCGTGTCACCGCTTCAAAGAGGCCTTCCACGACTATCGATCTGGGACCCCGGGCCTTGTAAAGTTTTTTCTTGCAGCACTTGTGCTTTTCTTTTTTTCCTTCACAGAACTCAAGATGAACGGTACTTCCCCGGCTAGTGTCCCCCTGCCTCTCCCCGCCCTGTCACCCCCCGCCTGGGCTGCTCATTTACCCCCAGATCCAGCTTGTCCTTGGGGGGTGGGCTTCTGCTCTGCCCAGGCCGAGACACCCAGGCACATCTGACACAGTGGTGCAGCCACACACGGGGGCGGGGCCCAGGGGCCGGCGTGGAACACGCCTCCTCCTCACTGACCTTTCCAGGAAGACCAAACAGGGGCTCAGCGAAGGGCACCACCAGCGAGGACCCGGCCGAGCTGGTTCCAGACTCTAGGACTTGCATGGAGCCCAAGGGAGGGGAGCCGGGCCGTGGGGGCAGGGGCCACCCTGGAAGCCCTGAAGTCCAGCCTCAGTGGGCCCAGAGACAGCCGGCGGCGGCTGCCAGGGCTGGGGTGGGGGACGGAGAGGGTGCAAGTGGGTGCAGACTCCTCCTGGGGTAATGAATGTTCTGGAACGAATGTGATGAAGGTCCCATAGCACAGTGGCCACAGATCCACCCACCACCAGGCCGCGTGAAGGTGAATCCTGTGGCTCAGGTGATGTCTGGAAGAATCTGAGGCCCGAGTGTCCCTGTTGGGGGGGGAGGCGGGGAGGGGAAGCTGAGGGCAGCTCTGCATGCAGTACCACGTCCAGCCAGCAGAGGGCAGCGGCCTGGGGGACTGGCTCCAGGTGTGCCCCGCCCCCCAGCCTGACCCCAGAATCCAGCCACAGTGTGCCCTGGGCCTCCCTCCTCCCGGAGCCTGCACCCCATCCTGGCCCTCACCCCCACTTCACAGCTCAGAGAGGCCATGCCGGCTTTCCTGGGGGGCCGGGGGGGGCGGCTTGAGTCTCCGCATGGGCTGGGCCGCGTTCGTCCCTCTCAGCGTCCTGACGGCCAGGCCCGCCCTGCACCCACCCTCAAGGGGCACCAACCCAGAGCGGGACTCGGAGCCCCAGAAGCCCCTCCCCAGGGACCCCCCCCCCGCCTCGGGAGCCCAGGGAGTGACTCCCCCCCCCACTGCAGCCCAAGTCCCACAATCCTGCACGTGCCTCGGTTTCCCCCGTTTGCCAGGACGGTGCTGCCGTGGCTGGCACCCTGGCTGCCTGCAGGAGCGGGTGGTTCTGTCTCTCCGTGGCAGTTGGGAGAGGGTGTGAGCTGCCCTCTACCCTCCCTGCCCTCCCTCCGCTGGGGCTCAGCACCAGGCCGGCCCAGCAGAGAGATGGCCGGGCCTGCAGAGAAGGCACTAGAGAACAGAACTACCCTTGTTATAATACACGCACGTCGGACGGAGAAGCCCCTGGGTGAGACTAAGAACACACACTCACACACACTGAATTATAGGATCTGTGCCAGTGGCTCACACCTGTAATCCCTGCCACTCAGGACTTTGAAATCTGAGACGCACAGCTTGAAGTCACGCTGGCAGGAAAGTCCGTGGGACTCTTCCCTCCAGTTAGCCAGCAGAAAGAACGTCGAGCTGGAGGCTTGAACTCCAGCCCGGTGGAGAGCCCCAGCTTTGATTGAACAAGCCAAGAGAGATCACCCCAGAACCCAAGGATGTGAGTTCAAGCCCTGAAGTGGGCAAAAAAGACCCCCCCCCAAAAAAAAAAAACACGAATAAAGACTGGGCGGAAGACGCAGAGACAGACAGCGGACGTGGGAAGGGGTGTGGGCGCGTAAACGGGTACATTTTAAGACCTTAAGTCTGGAGCCCCAAATTCCCGGCCTGATGGAGATTCTGTCCCTGGGGGCCACATTCCAAACACAGCAAAGGAACCTCGCGCAGTTCTTCCCCGCCGCCTTGTTTATGGAGCTCAAAGTCCCCGAGCGCGGGACGGAAGAAGCAGAGGCTCCAGAATGTTCTCTCAGCCCACGGCCCAAGGCTCCCAAGGCCTGCCGGGCACTGGGTGGGGGAGGGTGGTGTCTGCCGGGCGGGGCAGCATCTGTCTGGGCAGGTAAGCCAGCGTTCGTCCGTCTGCCCTGCCGGGGCTCCCCTGTGGAGCTGGGGTCCCGAGTGGCCACGGCACTGCCCAGGGCAGGGGTCAAGGGGGGGAGGGGACCCTGATGAACTCAGGAAAGGTCACGTGTGCAGTGCGTGTGTGTATGTGTGCGTGCATGTTGTACACACTCGTGCTCCTGCATTATGCACGTGTGTGTGTTCCAGGACTGGACTTGAACTCGGGGCCTAGGCACTGTACCTTAGGTTTGTTTCACTCAGTACCAGCACTCGACCTCTTGAGTCACGGCTCCAGTTCTGGCTTTTTGTGGCTAATTGGAGATAAGAGTGTCGTAGGCCGGGGGCCGGTGGCTCACGCCTATAACCCTCGCTACTCAGGAGTCTGAGATCTGGAGACGGGTGTTCAAAACCCACCAGGGCAGAAAGGTTCCTGAGACTCTCGTCTCGGATTAAACGCCCAAAAGCCCGACGTGGAGCTGTGGCTTCGGTGGTAGATCACTCACTCTGAGCAAAACATTCAGGAGCAGGCCCTGAGTTCAAGTCCCAGGACCGACACACACAACATCTCGCAGACTTTGCTGCCTGGGCTGGCTTCGAGCGGGGACCCTCAGATCCGGGGCTCGTGGGTGGCCGGGATGACGGGCCCGAGCCGCTCGCCCCGGTGCCCGAGGGCCTCGGGAGGGCCTGCCGGGGACGGCGTGGGCAGGGCGGCGGGTGGCGAGGGGGGGGGCTGGGGGGAGCCGCGCTTGTCTCCGGGCAGGACTCTGGGGAGCCGCGTCCGGGGCCTGCCCTGCCCCCGCCTCCCCTCGGGACCCCGAGGCCGAGTCCCCTCGGGAAGGACGGTCCTGGGCCTCCACCCCTGGGGCCTCTCTGCCTCTGTGTTCCTGGCCTGGTGTGCGAGGCGGCCGGAGGCTGACCCCCGGGTGTCCACCTCCCCCGAGCGTGCGGCGGCTCCCTCGGGGCTACAGCAGCTCGTGAGAATCCAAACATCCTGACCAGAGGCTTCCCCACCCCCCGCCTGGCCCTGGGCAGCCCGGGCCACACAGGACGCCCGCCGCCGCCCCCCCCCCCCCCCCCCCCCGCTCCGGAGGCCCCGGGGCCTGCCACCCCTTCCCCCATGGCGCCCGGTGATCTACGGTCTGACCTGGGCTCTCAGCTGCCTGGGCTGAGAAGGAATCAGAGACTGGGGGTAACTTGCCCAGGGTCACACAGCAGTGCCGGGTGGGGCACCGGAGCCGGCTCCCCAGAGGCCGCCTGGCTTCTAGGAATGTGCGTGTGCATCACCGCCTCCTCGCTCAGGGGGTCCCCAGTCCCTCCCCCTCCTCCTGCTCCTCCTCCTCTTTCCTGAGGCAGCCCAGCCTGGCCTGGAGCCCGGATCCTGCCACCCCAGCCTCCCTGGGCTGGGCCCCCGGCGCCGCGCGCTCCAGGCCTGGCAGAGCACCTGCGCTTTCCAGGTGGAGTTCGTCCTGCGCGCCGCTCAGGCCGGCCGGGGGCCTCGGCGCAGCGCACCGGGGTCTCCTCCCTTGCTATCTAGCTTAGACTGAGATCTAGAGCGATACGAGCAACGCCAGGTGCTGATCTCTGAGTCTCGGGCCGATTATGCAGGCCTCCGATATCTTATCGCCTTCCGCAGGCTCAGGAGGGTCCAGGGCGAGTCCGGCTCACACCTGGGATCCTAGCTGCTCAGGAGGCTGAGATCTGAGGATCACGGTTCAAAGCCTACCTGGGCAGAAGAGCCTATGTGATTCTGATCTCCAAGTAACCAGCCAAAAGCCAGAAGTGGAGCTGTGGTCCAAGTGATAGAGCACTAGCCTGGAGCACAGACGCTCAGGGACAGTGGCCAGGCCCTGAGTTCAAGCCTTAAGACCAGCACATGCAAAAGACAGAGATTCCAGGATGGAGGTGTGGCTCCTGCCTGCCTAGCAAGCATGAGGCACTGAGTTCCAATCCCAGGGCTGTCTACAGAGGCGGAGGCCGGCTCCCCACTCTGCACGGAGTCTTCCCCCGGGGTCTGCAGCTTCGAGGAAGCTTTCCAGACCTGTCCCCACCATCCTGGGGGGGGGGGGAGGGGTGTGGAGGGATGGGGAAGGACCAGTTTAGAATGCACTCACCCCACATCACATAGCGAGGGACTGGTCCACCCCAGGGCTACCACGCAACTCTGTGTGTGTGTGTGTGTGTGTGCGTGCGCACGCACGCGTGCGCGCACACGTGCCAGGGCCGGTCCCTGAACTCAGGGCCTGAGGGCTGTCCCTTAGCTTTTGTACACAGGCTCTACCACTTCTGGCTTTGTGATGGTTAATTGGACTCTTGTGCACCTCTTGGCTTGGAACCGTGATCCCCAGGTCTCAGCCCGCTGTGGCTAGCGTTACAGGGGGACCCACGGCGCCCGCTGGAGTTTGACTGTCTGACAGGTGCCTCTCCGCCTCTGAACCGATCACCTTCGCGAGGCTGGAGGTCGGTGGCCAGGAGAGGTCAAGGGGTGCCGGGGCCCACACCGGGGCGCGCCTGCCCTCTGTGCTGTCGGACGGCTTTGGAAGGGGGTGCCGTCCTTGCTTCTAGGCGGCTCCTGCCTGGCCGCCTGCGTGTGGCTCCTAAGATTCCGGGATCGCAGGGTGCGCAGGAGACGTTGCTTACACACACACACACACACACACACACACACACACGTGCACACACACACACACACACGGGCTGATGTCCACTGGGGACCCCCTGAGGTTGCTGGGCTGGCTGCCTGACCGTCTCCCTCAGCTCCGAGGGGAGGAACCCGCGCCCGGGGTTCCTGTGCATCGAGACCCCCCCCCCCCCCGGGCTGGCCCGGCTTTCTTCTGGCCTCCGCGTCTCCGTGGCCTCGGCGTCCAGCGGGCCTGGCGGAGGTGCCGGGGCGCGGTCCTTATTTAACTGGAACGGGCTGCGGGGAGGAGGCCGGCCCGGCTGACCTGGTGCTCGGAGCTGACCCCTGGACTCGGAGCAGCTATTTTAAAGGAAGCTACCATTTGGTCTTTGCCAAAATAGTTGAAAGAAGACCCCAGAATAGAAGGCCGGGTCGGCCCCTGCTCAGACGCCGCACCACCGGCTTAGTGGCAGGCGTTTGGGGTGTCAGGAAGCCACGGGCGGCAGAGGCAGGGCAGGGCCCAGGGACGGCCCTCGGGCTGGCTCCAAGGCCAGGGGCCCTGCCTGGCCTGGCCTGGCGGGCGGGCGGGAGGCCCTACGGGGTGATCTCAGAGGAGGCCGTTCAGGAGAGCCGGGCCCTCCCTCCCTCCCTCCGTGTCCCCTAGGCTGGTGGTTGAGTGACACCACACCCATTGTACAAGCGAGGAGGCTGTGGGGGGAGCCAGGAGGCCCCCAGACCCCCAGTCAGGAGCTCGCTGGGACTGGGGGGGGTGGTCAGTGCAGGGGGCCTCCCCCCCTCCACACACATCCCCTCCCCCCCAACGCTGGCCCCTCCTGCAGCCCTCGGTCATGGGCACCTGCCACCATGGACCTGGCCAGCCTGCTCAGCACGGGGGGGGGGGGGGGAGGCGTCCACACACCACACACAGGTGAGCCACCACCTCAAACCAACCTGGGCAGCCCCTGGGCCTGAGGTTTTGGGGGGCTGGAGAGGATAGGCGGGGTGGCCTCCTCCATGTGGACTTTGCCTGGGTGGGGGGGGGCAGCGTGGTGAGAGCTCAGGTCCGACCTCCAGACCTCCCGAAGGTCAAGGCCAGCAGGGGAGGGAAGTCTGGGAGGCCTCCTTCTGCCCACCGGCACATCACTGAGCACCCAGGGGTGGCTGTGGCCCCGGGGCTTCTCCTTTCCCGGGCTGCTCCTCTCCCACTTTACAAAAGAAAGGCCTGAACTCCAGGCGCCAAACAAAAGAACAAAAACCCGAGGCTGGGGCTCTCCTGGGGGGGGGGGGCTGCCCCTCGTGGGGAGAGGGCCCTCGCTGGTGGTGAGGGTCGGCTTGCAGGTTTGGCCTGAGGTGAGCCCTGAGATGTCCAGCAGTAGGGGGCCGGAGCCCCCCATTTCTTTCAGTGCCTCTGTGTCCCCCCTGCCCCCCCCCCCGCCGGCCGTGGCGCAGTAGATGCGAGCGAGCAGCCCGAGTGGGGGCTTCCTGGACTGAGCCAGGTGCCCGCAGCCCGCCAGCAACCTGGCCCCGGGCCACCCCTCGACCGCGGGCACTTGGCGGGTGGGTTTGAGAGGATTGGAGGCCCTGCGTGGGCGGAAGGTGGGGCGCCCCCTCCCCCGGGGCGGCTGGCGCTCGTGGGGAAGCCCCGGGAGGCGGAGCCAGCCTCCGCACGGATTGGGGAAGGGGGGCCGGGGCTCTGCGGCTCGCTCCGGGCCAGGGAACTGGCTGCCCACGGGCTTCGACGCCCGAGGCGGGGGCCACCTGATGCCCCCTCCTGGACAATGGGGCTCTCGTGTTAGACCCAGTCTGCCTCACCCCCCAGAATTCAGGGGTGTGAACTGTACAGGTGAACGGTCTCTCCTGAACCCCAGCCTGGGACCACAGCCCCGCCCCCCACCCCCCACTTCCTGCTGTATTTCTAATAAAAGGTGGCAGAGCCCGGCGCCCACAACTCAAGCCTGTCATCCTAGCTATTCAGGAAGCTGAGATCATGGTTCAAAGCCAGCCTGGGCAGTAACGTCTGTGAGACTCTTATCTCTAATGAACCACCTACCAAAAAGCTGAAATGGAGCCGTGACTTAAGTGGTAGAGCACCAGCCTTGACCCCCCCAAAAAAGGGGGGGTTCCCACTGGGAATGTGGCTTAGTGGTAGAGCGCTTTCCCAGCATGCACGGAGCCCAGGATTCGATTCCTCAGCACCACAGCCACAGAAAAAGCCGGAAGTGGCTCAAGTGGTAGAGAGCTGGCCTTGAGAAAAAAAGCTCAGGGACAGCACCCAGGTCCTCAGTTCAAGCCCCAGGACCAGCACAAAAGCGGGGAGGGAGGGAGGAAGGGAGGGAGAGAGGGAGGAGGTAGCACTTTCCTTCCCATACCTGTGACTCTGACCTCCATCTCCAGCACTACAAAGAAAAGAATGAATTAAGATGGTCCCTTTTATGTTTACAGACCATAATGTTTCTTACTGCCATTAAAAGAAAATGCTACAAAACAACAACAAAAAAATGTAACGTTATTACTGGTGAAGATGGGAGGGAAAAACAGGGAGAGGGAAGGGGTGACATTGTCAAAAAGAGATGTACTCTTCACCTGACCTATGTAACTGGGGCCCCTCTATACATCACCTTTATAATAATAATAATAATAATAATAATAATAATAATAATAATAATAAAGTAACTAGTGGAGTCCCTCTCTTATTTGGAGGTCCTAAAGGAAGAAGCACCCCCTTTGGGGGGGTTGGAGCTTAGGTGGGTGCAGACCCCCCTGCCCCCTGCCCCCTGCCCCCCTCCTCTGCTCTTTTGCACTAAGGTGAGAATCCAACAGTGCCTGAAGGAGGACTTGAACTGGGAACTTCATTTTTTTGTTAACGAGGTTGACCCCAGGCCCTGGCCCCAGGCTGAATGCGGTCCTCACGCCCTCTGTCTTTCCGTGCATCAGGTTTTTGTTATGATTACTATTAAGTCAACTAAATCCTTCACCTCTGAGCGGGTGGTGGGAGTCCCTCTGTCACTTGCCGACGACCTTGGGACAGCTCCGGCCACTCCGGGCACTGTCTGGCCCACCCCCTGCCTCCCCACTCCCCGCTGCCCTGCACCCCTCACTGGGGTGCGGGTGGTTTGCTGTGGAGTCTCCCACAGGCTTGAACACTGCTTTGTTTATGTTACAAAGGCCGAGTCTGCGCTGCCGGGAATCGCTCCACCCTCAGACTTCGCCTCTTCCTTGGGGCCTGGCTCTGCCTTCCGAGGCTGGCAAGGGCTAGATTTGAACCCACAGCGGACGTGCCTGCATGCCTCCCTGGCACCCAGGTTGGGCTGCCTGGGTGCGGCAGGGCAGAGGGCTCAGGGCCCAAGCTACACAGGTCCGCCTAGGGCCCCTCACCCCCTCCGTCTCTCCCAGGCACGCGGGAGGCTCCAGCCCGGCTTCACCAGCGGCTGTGTGCCTATCAGCACCTACTGTACCCCAGGCACCAGAGCAAGAGCTGGAGGTGACCCAGGGACTGAGGGGCTGCAGAGAGGCTGCCTGCAACTGGGAGGGCGCCCAGGCGCCCCTGAAAGGGCAGAAGCCACGGACAGAAAGACCTAAGGGACAGTCCTGGGTGGCTGACGGGGGTAGGGTGGGGCGCAGAGGCTCCTCGGGGTGTCCACCCAACTCCACTGCACCCTGGGAGCCATCTTACAGGGGTCACGGGTGGGCTCCGGTGGCAGGACAGAGGCCAGCGCCCAGGTCACTGGAGAGCCCAGGCCCCAAGTCCTGCTGGCCACTCCTGTCACAAACAGTACCTGCACCCAGGGTGCAATGTCCAGAGGAGGCCCGCAACCCAGGGGGTCATCTGCTAAGCTCCCGAGGCTGGAAGAGGACCTGGGGATCCCCACATTGAGCCTGGTGCCCTAGTCCTGGGAAGAGGGGACCCCCAGGTCCACTCACGCCAGGAGCTGGGGGGAGCCGCGGAGGGCCTCTGCCCGGGGCAGCTGGCACGGTGGACTCCGGGCCTCGCTTCCACGGCGTGAGAGGAGTGCCCAGGCGGGCCCAAGCTGAGGGGGGGCAGCCCACCTCCCCTGCCGTCTCACCCCAACGGACAGGGATCGTCAAGGGGGCAGCCCTGCAGCCTGGTGGGGGGCCTCTCTCGGCACCCCCTCTGCAGACCTGTTCCTCCGCTTGACAGGTGCATCTTGCATCTGTGTGCTGGCTCACAGTTCCTCTGTGAAGGATGCAAGCCCTTCGGGGACAGTGGGGGGGGGGGGGGAAGGGAACCCTAGGTCCCGTTAGTGCTCGGGCCAAGGGGCGGAGGGGACACTGGGGTCAATGCTGGTCACAGTAACGTGCAGAGCAGGCTCCAAGGTCCCGGGAATGGTGAGGAGCCTGGCTCCCCAGGTACACAAGGGCGCAGGGAAAGGCACTCTGGGGGGAGCCGGGGAGCCGAGCCGGGCCTCTGGGCAGCCTCCCTACCCGCCCCCAGGCCATAGTTGGAACTCCAGGGTGGGATCTGGCGGGCTGAGGGGAGTGGCGAGTCTGATGTGGGGCCGGGGGTGGTGAGCCCCGCGCCTGTCCTTGCAGTGGGGGTGCACAGGGCTGGGGCCTATCCGCCCCCACCGGCTCTCCTGGGAAGAGGAATTCTCCCCTACACCCCACACCTGTGGGGCGGGCGGCCCCAGCAGGAAGGAGCCCGACTCCGGAGGGTCCCTGAAGGGCGCGGGCGGAGAGGGCCCCGGATCCCGCCGGCCCAGGACCGAGGGCGAGGCGGAGACGCGGCTGGCGGGAACGGAGGGGCAGCGCCGGGGACCCGCGGGGCGGGACGCGCAGGTCCGAGGTCTGGGCGGAGCGCAGGGTGCGGGTCGGGTCCCCCCAGGTGACCGGGGCCGCGGCGCTCCCCGCCCCCTCCCCTCCCTCGGGGCCCCCTCCCTCCCGGGCTCTGATTGGCAGGCGGCCTGCGCCCGGCGCCGGGGCGAACGCACCGGCCCCCTGCGAGGGCGCGGGCCGGGCGGGGGGGGGGGGGGGGGGGGCGGGGGTTTATATAGCGGCCGCCGGGCCGCCGGGGCGCGCAGGGACGCGCGCCGCTCCGCAGGGTCCCCGTCCCGGTCCCCGCCGCTCCCCGGCTCCAGGCAGCCCTCGTCCCTCCGTCTCCCCCCCCCCGCCCCCGCGGCATCGCCTCCCCGTCCCCGCCCGGGCCGTGCGCTCCCCGGCCGGCTCCCCGGCCGGCTCCCCGGCCGGCTCCCCCGGCGGCTCCCCGGGCGCACGGACCGCCTGACGGACTCGCGCGCGGCCCTCGGGCCGGGATGGCGGGGCCCGGGCCGGCCGCGGCGGCTCTGCTCCCCGCGGTCCTGCTGGCCCTGCTGGGCCCCTGGGCGGGCCGAGGGGGGGCCGCGGCGCCCGCCGCCAACGGCACCGCGCCGGCGGCCGAGCCGGGGCGGCGCTGGGACAGCCTGGTGGCGCGCTCGCTCGCCCGCCTGCCGCTGGCCGCGCAGCCCCCGGAGGCGGCCGTGCAGAGCGGCGCCGGCGACTACCTGCTGGGCATCCGGCGGCTGCGGCGCCTCTACTGCAACGTGGGCATCGGCTTCCACCTCCAGGTGCTCCCCGACGGCCGCATCGCGGGCGTGCACGCCGACACGAGCGACAGTGAGTGGGGTCGGCCGGCGGGGAGGGGCGGGACGGGAGAGACGCCCGGGCCGACACCTGCTCGCGCGCCCCGCGGCCGGGCTCGGCTTCCCGCTCCTCGGGGTGCGGGGACGGGGCGACCCGCACGCCGGGTCTCCGCGCGCCCGGCGCCCGCCCCGCCCCGCCTCGCCGCCTTCCGAAGCGCCGGCTCCGGGTGCCCGATGCCAGCGCCTTCCTAACCCCGCGGGCACCGGGCGGGGCCGCTGCTCCGGACACCGGGTCCTGCAGTCCCGCCAGCCCGGAGCCGGGCTCCGGGACCTCCGGCCGGCCTGCCGCGGGTCTTCAGAAGCAGGCAGGACGGGGCGGGGTGGCGGGGGTGTGCGGGCCTGGGGTCCCGGCCCCTGCCTGAGCCGCCCCCCACCTTCCAGGCCTGCTGGAACTCTCCCCCGTGGAGCGAGGCGTCGTGACCATCTTTGGCATGGCCAGCCGGTTCTTCGTGGCTATGAGCAGCAAGGGCAGGCTCTATGGCTCGGTGAGTGCTTCCGGGTCGGGATGGGCAAGCCCACCCCCCCCATCCACCTGTGCCCGGGTCATCAAGGCCGCTAGTGATCCACCCACCATCCCCGCCGCGGCCACTGCGGCCCCCGAGCCTCCCCAAGAGCCCACACCCAAGGGAGCCACCTGCTCCTGCCACCGCGAAGCGAGCTCCTCCCCCACCCAGCCAAAGGGGCGGTTTGGTGCCCAGCGGTTAGGACGCCGGCCTGGCCCATAGGTGCCTGGCAGGTGGCCGTGCACCAGCTGTTGTGAGGTGGCCATGTGTCCCTTCCTTGCATGTGAGTGAGCCTCTTGACACCCGGCCTGCCAGGGAGAGGGTCGGGGCGGGACCCCGGCGCCCCGGGCTCACGCCGCCTCCCTCCCTCCCTCCCTCCCTCCCCAGCCCCTCTTCACCGACGAGTGCAAGTTCAAGGAAATGCTTCTCCCCAACAATTACAACGCCTACGAGTCCCACGCACACCCCGGCCTGTTCATCGCCCTCAGCAAGAACGGGAGGACCAAGAAGGGGAACCGGGTGTCGCCCACCATGAAGGTGACGCACTTCCTCCCCAGGCTGTGACCCCCGGGCCCCACCGCCGCGCCGCCCTCTCTGCCTCTGGGAGCCCCCCACAAGGAGCACTTTTTTGGATGCAGAGCTTTAATGCAAGAGTAGATGTAAGATATTTTTTAAATTATTTAAATGTGTATATATGGCTACCAAATTATTTATGGTTTGGGAAGTGTTTTGTAATATTCTGAAGAAAAGAAAATGAAACAAAAAAACAAAACGAAAAACTGAGCAAACCATCAGTGGCAGCAACAAGAAAGCAACTCTGTCTTTTCCGGCGGGACGGGTAATGCGTGAACTTGCCGCTGGGTTGATTTTACTCTCCAAAACTTCTGGAAGTCGGGCATGGTGGCGCATGCCCGGAATCCCAGCCGCCTGTAAAGCCTCAGTACCTGGGACACTGAGATGAGAGGATCTTGAGTTCAAGGCTGCCCTGACTCACGAGGAAGCAGAACGTTGTCACCAGGGTGCTGCTATTTTGTGTGTCAAAAATAGTGACATCAGATCTCCAGGTTTCTGGCATCTTCTCCGGGCAATGCCTGCCGAAGCCGGGGGCTCCCTCCCCGTCTGTGAATGGGGGACATATCGGTTTACCTCAGTTATAGAAAAAGTCAAAGTCTTCTGCCACTGTTTTTAGATCCGCCAAGGCTGACCTTTGAACTTTCCTGTAGTCAATCTTCCTCGACCTACCAGATGCGAGAGACCCTTAGCTGACTTCATAAACTCCTGTTTGCCTTTTTTTGGATCAGCCACACACCCCCTCCCCGGTTGCTATCGCTGTGGGGGTGCCCCTCACCCTTGGGAGAGCCGCTTTATGGGGGAGCATTCCCTGGCAAATCTACCATCTACCTCCAGAGCCCGGGGGTCCCCGGGGGGGGGGGGGCCGGGCACCATCCTAAGTGGCTTTTTGTGGGTCCGCTTGCACCGTACAACCGCGAAGGGGCTGCAGCCCACTTCAACCCTCCCTGTCATGTTTGAGCTATCTTTACCCCGTGATTTACTTTTAGTACAGAGAATCATGGTGAAAATATTTACAGACAGCTGTTGGAGTGTACGGTATGGTCACCAAGTAACCTTATATTTTTCTTTATATATTTTACAAATGTAACCCCTGCGGCCCAGGCTAAGATGGAAGAGGCTCGGGTCCCTGATGTTTAAAAAAAAAAAAAAATGAATGACTTCTTAAAGTTGATACAAAATGACCTTAGCCTCCTGCCAGAAATGCTCTGAATGTCTCCTGGGTGTTTCGGCCGCTCTCCCGAATTAACTTCTTGGAGTCTAGGAATGAATGCGCGACTCAAGAAGCTGATTGGCGTTTTTTTGTCTTCCACATTCCTTTTGCAAACTCTTTGTTCCAATGCAAATTGATCCACTTAAAATACTTTTTCTTAAATCTAGGCCTTGGTAGACAGCCACTGAGGCAGGACCACAAGGCTAAACTTGTTTACAGTCTTTTGACCTTACCATGAAATACCGTGTGTGTGCGTGTATGTGTGTGTGTGTGTGTGTGTGCATGTGCGCACATTAGTGTCTGGGCTTGAACTCGGGGCCCCCCGGCACTGTTCCTTAGCCTTTTTGCTCAAAGCTGGCACTCCACCACTTGAGCCACGCCTCCACTTTAGGCTTTTTGGTGGTCAATTGGAGATAAGAGTCTCATGGACTTTCCTTTTCAACTGCCCTCCTCAGGTCTCAGTCTCCCGAGTCCCGGGGGTTACAGGTGAGAGCCACCACTGCCCGGGTGGAATGCACAATTCTTCTACATTTTAAACAAGATCCTAGACTTCAGGAGTGGGAAGGAAAGCCCATGGTTGGAGGGCTTGCTGGGGGGGGGGAGGGCAGGGGAGGGCTGAGAGGTTGTGGGCTTGCGTCTGACATGGTAGCAAGCTGATCGTCTCAGAGCCGGAGGACCTGAGGCAGCCGCCATGACACCCTGGTTGGAGTCTGCCCTTGACCGCGTGTGTGTTTCTTAGCCAATCGCTCTCAGGGCATCTGCGCATGCGAATCTCATTGCTCGGTGGGGGGTTGAGGCGGCTGCTCTTGGCCACTTGGGGGGGGGGGCTGTGTGTAGATTGAGACCCGTACCAGCCTGTGGGGTGACCTATGTGTGCTGTGCACACACCGCCCAGTGAACTCAAGCGTCTCCTCCTGTACCCCGGGGACCGCCATGTGATGTGTTGGAATTCGGGAAGATAATAAAGTGATTCAAAGATGTCTGCCGGTGCCCCTCGGTGTCCTCTCGTTCCATCTGCGGTGTGTGCTTTGGTTTTTCTATCGGAGGCCTGAGCCTCCCGTGGTTGGGGATGGGGCAGGGCCGAGGGAGGGGGTGGCGCGGACCACAGGGGTGCGGGAGCTGGTCCCCTGCACGCAGCCCCGCCATCTCCACCCACCCAGGAACTGCCCCCGTGACCACGTGGGCCCACCTTGGGCTCCTTTCGCGGTGGGGAGGGCTGATGGGATCGGGCCCGAGCTCAGGACACCCAAGCGAGGGATACCATCTTCATAGCAGTCAGTTATGTTCAGGTGCCACTGTGAACTGGGCCAGCCCTGGGGGCCCACCGGTAGAGAGACTCCCGGAGCGCCCCGCAGGACCCGCCTGGGCTGCCTTGCTCCCAACACCCTGCCTGCCTTCAGAACTGGGATTTAAAGTGGCTCATGCCTGGTACTCGGGTACTCAGGAGGCTGAGGTCTGAGGATCCTGGTTCAAGGCCAATCCTGGCAGAAAAGTCCAGGAGACTCTCCTCTCCAATTAAACAGAGTCAGAGCACCAGCCTTATGCACAAGAGCTAAGAGACAGTGCATGCTTGCACGCACACACACAAGAACTCTATTGTGTTAGCACACCAGCGGATGGGCCCAGGTACTCAATGTTCCTCTCCAGGCCCTGGACTTTATTTACCCTGCAGATCAAATGAAGATCTAATAGAATCAGGCAGCTGACCTTCAAGGTGGGGCCCACAGAGCCTGCCCAGGCCCCTGACCTCCATGACCCTCTGAACCCCTTGAGACCCAGTGTGGGTGTTGCAAAAGCAGCCCGTGTGGGCATTTGCTTTCTGGCCCTTCCTTCCTTCCTTCTCTCTCCTTTCTTTCTCTTTTTCCTTTTTATTTTTTTCCTTCTTCCTTTTTTCACTTATTTGTGCAGGTACCCAGGACTTGAACTCAGAGTCTCACGTTCCCTCTATCTTGCCTTTTTCTCTCAAGGCTGGAGTTCAACTACGTGAGCCACACCTCCATTCCAAGTGTTTTGTTGGTTAATTGGAGCTAAGAGTCTCTTTGTGATGTAAAACATTGCAAACTACCTCAAGTGTGGCGTGTTGTAACTCCAGCTTCTCAGGAGGTAAGTTCTGGAGGATTGCTGTTCAAAGCCAGTCTGGGCAGAAAAGGTTTGCTAGACTGGAAGCGTGGCTCGCGCAGTAGAGCGCAGGCCTGAGGGACGTGGAGAAACCAAGAGCTTGAGCCTCTTAAGTTCAAGCCACAGAACCAATACAAAAGGAAAAGTGTACGGAGAAGTTCGGAGAGGCCCTTTATTAATGCCTTTATTTTTATTAATGCCTTTATTTTTGCAGTCTGAATGTCAGCTTTGAGTCAGACCGAATCCGCCCGTTACGCAGCTTTGTGGAGGTGACTACCTCGCAGGTGACTGTCTCTCCAGAGCTAACGCTCAGCGCTTGGGGGAGCGACCGCGGCCTCCAGAATGCAGGGATTACAGGTGTGCTGAGCCCCACCCGGCCCGGACGTGTTCATTTGTCATTCAAGTGCAGTGAGTTTCTTTTGAATAGGGGGGGGTGTGGAAGGGCCATGGGCGGTGGGCCCCGCCCCCGCGATGGGGGAAGGGCTGGGCCGCGGGGGGGAGGGGTTCTGTTACTGGAAGAATTGGGGGTTTTGTAAAAAAAAAAAAAAAAAAACCTGTCCCCTCCCCAGTGTCCCCTGCCCTTAGCCCAGCTGCTCCGGGAGGCAGTGAGGAGGCTCTGCCAGGCCGCCCACAGCCCCCACCCGGCCCAGGGGACTCAGCCACCGCCATGAGGGCCCTGCCCAGCGCCTCGGCCTGGCCCCCCAGGCCACCCTCTCTCCGGACCCAGATCAGCCCCCACCTCCCAGGGCTGTTCTGGTCTTGGGGCCAAACGCCACCATCACCCCCACCCCCACCGCCACCACTTCCCCTTGTCACCCTGCTGTGGGTCAGGTGTGGGGCAAAGCCCAGGTGGGCGGGGCTCCTGCTCTTCCCCGAGTTCCAGGCTTCGCCCCGGGGTTAGTGTGGAGGTGACTGACACTCTGACAGCCCCAAGGTAGAACACTTGCTCAGGACATGCAAAGATCTAGATTTGATTTGATTTCCAGCACCCAAAAAGTCGTGCGTGTGTGTGTGTGTGTGTGTGTGTGTGTGTGTGTATGTGCGCATGCGTGCGCGTGCATGCCAGTCCTGGGGCTTGAACTCAGTCCGGGTGCTATCCCTGAGCTTTTTCACTCAAGGCTAGCGCTCTACCACTTGAGCCACTTTGGAGATGAGTCTCACAAACGTTCCTGCATGGGCTGGCTGGCTTCGAACCGCGATCCTCAGATCTCAGCTTCCAGAATCGCTACTGGTCCCGACCTGACCTAATTCTTCTTAAAGCCACAGTGCCAGCCGCAGGCGGCCGCTGGGCCTCGGCGGTGACTGGAAGGAGCTGTGGGAGCTGCAGGCCGGAGCCCCGCCCCCTGCAGGGACAGTCACAAGTGCTAGAGGCCCCTTAACGATTCCGTGTCTCCCCAGACTGGGAATGGCTGTCAGGAAGAGCCGCAAACCCAACTCCAGGACTCAACGCCCCGACTCTGCCCCGCGGCCAGGGCCTGAGACACGCGGCCTGGTCACAAGGGCAGGGCCTCACCGTGCACCGACTCCACCGGGAAGAGCTCGGAGGCGCAACAGCCAGGGTGGAGACGGTGCCTGGCGGGGACCTCACTCCTTGCCAGCGGAACCCCGCGCACGCCCCCAGAGGCCTGCAGACCCGTGGACGGGGCGAGGTGACGGGTGACACCGCTCGGGTTACCGCCGGAGCACCCCCGGGGGAGTCCGCAGGGCAGGGCAGGAGTGGCCCCGTCCGCCAGGCGGGCGCCCGGTGCCCAGGCCCCGCTACACGCACAGCCCGGGGCGGTCGCCAGCGCCAGGCCAGCAAGGGCTGAGTGTGGACCGTCCCAGTCGGGACAGCACATGCTTTGACCAGCTTTGGAAGGTTCTAGCTCCCATCTGGGCTCCTGTTGTCCCAGCACATGAGCCAGCGATCATGGTGCGTCTTGTCGGAGTTCCTTCCAGAAGGGTCAGTCGGCCGGAGCCAGTGGGCTCACGTCTGTCACCCCAGCTACGCAGGAGGCTCAGATCTGAGGGTCACGGTTCTAAGCCAGCCCAAGAAGGCGTCCAGGAGACGCTTAGCAATTAAACCACACACACAAAATAAAACGACAAAAAACAAATAAGTGGAGCTGTGGCTCAAGTGGTAGAAGGCCATCCTTGAGTGAAAACACTAAGGGACAGCATCTAGGTCCTGAGTTCAAGCCCAGTACACACACACACACACACACACACACACACACACACACACACACACACTACAACATGAGCTGTTTATTTATTTTTAATTTTTCTGTTTATGTGATACCAAGGAATGGAACCCAGGGCTTCACGCATGCTAGGCAAGCCACATTCCCAGTCCCCTCCCTCCCTTCCTTCCTTCCTTCCTTCCTTCCTTCCTTCCTTCCTTCCTTCCTTCCTTCCTTCCCTCCCTCCCTCCCTCCCTCCCTCCCTCCCTCCCTCCCTTTCTTTCTCTCTTTCCCTTGTGTTGCTGGTCCTGGGGCTTGAACTCAGACCCTGGCCGCTCTCCCTTATCCTTTTCTGTGGTCCTCACTCGAGGCTGATGCTCTCAGAGCTCCACTTGTGGCTTTGGGGTGGTGGTTGGCGACCAGAGCCTGTGTGACTTGGACCGCGCTCCTCCCATCTCAGCCCCTGCAGCAGGCGGGCCTGCGGGTGTGGCCGCCAGCGCCCCCTCAGCTTCCTTAAGCCGCGTTGTCCCGGTGCTGGAAAGCCTCGCCAGGCACACCCCGCAAAGGACTCGCGGCACAGACCAACCGACGAGACCGCTGATGGACGCCGGGGCCCTGGGACCCCAGCCTCGGTCTGGGCTTCGTCTGCCTCGGGGGGCAGCCTGTCCGCCGCAGCGAGGGGAGGCCACGCTCCTGAGCCCGGCCACTGGCCACCGGGCCCGCTCTCTTTCTTTTTTTAAAATTTATTTATTAATTGAACACAAATTTTTTGACAAGGTGTTGTGCAAAAAGGGTACAGTTACATAGTAGGGCAGTGTGTACATTTCTTGTGATATCTTTGGGTTTTGTTTTTTTTTTTTTTTTTTTGCCAGTTGTGGGGCTTGAATTGGAGGCCTGAGCACTGTCCTTGGCTTCTTTTTGCTCAAGGCTAGCACTCTACCTCTTGAGCCACAGTGCCACTTCTGGCTTTTTCTGTTTATGTGGTGCTGAAGAATCGAACCCAGGGCTTCATGCATGCTAGGCAAGCACTCTTACCGCTAAGCCACATTCCCAGCCCTTCTTGTGATATCTTACACCCTGTTTTCCTATCCCTTCCCTAGGTCAGGTAGACATATATACAATACACAATGTACCAAGAACATATACAGTAGCCACGTGGCCCACGCCAAAGGAAATTTGCCTAGGGCTTTAAATGTAATGTCGATATTGGACAATATGTCGACAGTAGTCTCATAGGAACGTACATACATAGCTTTTGAGCTATTGTATTCCCCTGAGAGGTCAATTTTTGACCTTTATATGTTGAGTAGTTGTTTGGTTTTAGTTACATAATGTTGGGTCGCTGCCCCAATCCTGTGGGAAATACCATTTGACAAGCAGTTTTTGGTTTCACAGACCTGGTCTCTACTGTCTCTCCGTCTCCCTTTCTTAACAGTCATATATCAGGGAGATCATGCCCCTTTGTTTTCTGTGTTCTAGGCTTGTCTCGCTCCACATTATTTGTTCGAGTTCTGACCATTTCCCTGCGAATAACAATATTTCACCATTCTTAATCGCTATGTAGTATTCCATTGTGTATAAGTACCATATTTTTTGGATCCATTCGTCTGTGGTTGTTTCCACATTTTGGCTATTGTGAATTGTGGGGCCCGCTTTCTACCTGTGGCCAGCTGAGACGGACAGGTATGCTGAGCACACACGTGTGCATGCGTGTGTGCGCGTGTGTCCTGGGAGTGGGCAGTCTCCCCTCCTGGTGCCCTTCCCTTCCCTCTCCACACACCTCCCCACCGAGCCCCCCCTCCCAGCCTCCACCTCCAGCCCCAGAGCCTGGGTTTAGAAGGAGGAGCATCGGTTTGGAAGGAGGAGCTAGAAAGCCCCAGGTCTGCAGCTCTGCCCCTTTGAACCCGGGCCTGATTTGTACATCAGAGACATTTCTCACCAGTGAGTGCTAATGGGTGCAAATAGCCTCCAGTTACCCCCCAGGAAGGGCGTGGGGTGGCTGGGCCTGGCCCGGGCTGCCGTCCCCAGACTTGGAAGGCACTGGAGGAGGTAGAGGGGTCTGGGGGGCTCGCAGCGCCTGTTCTGGTGAGACATGTCAGCCTGAACGCCACCAATGCTTTCCTGCCGCCCGACAGGAGCCCCAAGCCGCGTGACCCCTCGTGAGAGACTCGTGGACTGTCCCAGCTGGAAAGAGAAGGAGACCTGGGGGCCCCCCCGAGTCCCCAGGGCTCCCACGCAAACACCACACAGAGCCAACAGCCCGGGGGGTGGCGCACACCTGTAAGGCCAGCTACTCAGGAGGCTGAGATCTGAGGACTGCGGTTCAAGGCCGGCCCAGCCAGGAAGGTACACAAGACTCTTATCCCTAACTAACCAGCAAAAAGCTGTAGTGGAGTGGTGACACAAGCAGCAGAGCTCCAATCTTGAGTGGAAAAGTCAAATGAATGCAAGAGGCCCTAAGTTCAAGCCGCAGTGCTGCACCCCACCCCCTCCCCCCCAAAAAAACAGCCTAGTGCCAGTGTGTCAGGCCTGTCCTCCTGGCTACTCAGGAGACTGGAGGATCAAATTGGGAGAGAAAACATGAAAGAAAGAAAGAAAAAAGAGAGGGGAGGAAGGAGGGGAGGGGAGGACTTGGAAGGCAGCCTTGAGACTCTTCAATTAACAAAAATAAAACCAAAACAAAGCTTAGAGCCGTGGTTCATATAGTAGAGCACCAGCCTTGACGGGAAAAGCTGAGGGACAGCGTCCAGGTCCCGAGTTCCAGCACTGCCCGCCCCCCAGGCGTACACATACCACAAACGTTGTCTCCCCTCTCTTCCCCTCCTCTCCCCTCCCCTCCCCTCCCCTCCCCTCCTTTCTCTGTGCACCTGCCATGACACTGAGTCCCCATTGGAAGTCTAGCAAGCCCTACTCCAAGCAAGGCCACGTTCCTGGGTTCCAGGTGACCGTTCAGCTCTCCTCGGCTGGGAGGACCCAGCCCTCCCCTCAGCCATCTCCTGGGCTCTGGGCAGAGCTCGGCCCTGCGCAATGCCAGGGTCCAAGCCTAAGGGACAGCAGGTCTGGCCCCCTGCGACTGTGTCACACAGGCAGAGCGAAGACATACCTCAGTGGTGGGGGTCCCTAGCAGCTGGTTGGTTTTTTTTGGGGTGGGGGAGCTAGCCCTGCTGGCTCGCGCTGTCCAGCTACAAAAGCTGCGGCCACTCAGCCAGCTCTCCCCCTCCAGCCCAGGGCCTTGGCGCCTGCGTGAGCGTTTGCGCGTGCGTGCTCTCTCTACTTGCACTATCCGGCTTCAGGTCTTTGCTGGCTGGCCCGTTCGCCTCGGAAGCCGCCTTCCCCGAGCCTTGGGCTGAGCAGCTTCCCCCGCGGGTCCCCTCCCCACCCCCGGATCCGGGCCTGTGAGGGCACCCCTTCACCGCCGCACCCCAGCATCCAGAAGACCCCGCAGGCCTCAGAGACTGGATGGATGCTTGCTGAGTGAGTGACTGAGCTCTGAGACACCCCATGGGGCCCCCACTGCCCTGAGGGTTCTGGGCCAGGCAGCTCTGGGCTTCGGGAAGATTCCCAGCTCCGCCTTCCTTCCTTCCTGTCTGTGGGGTCAGGTGGGGACTTCAGGCCCCCAGGCGGCCCTCTGGGAGGGTTCTGCAGCCTTCACACCTGGGGCAGGGGCAGCTTGGCCGTTTGCTGGTGCGCGGTGCCCAGCCAGGGCCCTTTTGGTGACAAATGTGCATTTTCATCGCGACTTGGGCCTCAGGAAATCTCTGGCTATTCATGTGCAAACACGGCCTCTGGGGGCCCAGTGGCCTTGGCTCTTTGACCAAAGTGGACCAGAGGGAGACAGAGCTGCCCAAAGCTGGAGCCAAGGCCAACCGAGGGACTGGCCGGCCAGCCAGAGGGCAGTGCTGGGCACTGTTAGCCGACCTGCCACCCACTCGCCCGCCGCAGTGCCGGCCCGTCCCACCCCTGACCACGCCAGCTCCAGACCAGGAGTTGTGTGCACACGCAGCCCGGGTCATGACCGCTGCGTTGACCCCACCTGAAACCCCCGCTGACAGCAAGCAGGGCCAGGGGCCAACCAGGCCACCTCCCTGGGTCAGGGCTTCCCTTCCCTTCCCTTTCCCTTTTCCCCCTCCCCTCCCTTTCCCTTCCCTTCCCTTCCCTTCCCTCTCACCCCTCCCCTCTCCTCCCCTCCCCTCCCCTCCCCTCCCCTTCCCTTTGGTCAGCACGGGGCTTGCACTCAGGGCCTGGGCCCCGTCCCTGAGCTTTTTCACTCACGTCTAGCGCTCCACCACTTTGAGCCAGGGTGCCACTTCCAGCTTTCTGGTGGTGAATTGGAGTTGGGTCTCATGGACTTTCCTGCTCTGGCTGACTTTGAACCTCCATCGTCAGGCCTCAGGCTGCTGAGTGGCTAGGATTATAGGCGTGAGCACCGGTGCCCAGCTTCCCACGACGGCCCATGACCGCCTTGCCAGGGGACCGTGGCCCTCCAGGCTGGGGCCCGGGAAACCGATGCTTCCCTTCCGACCCCCGAACCCCGCCCGCCCGCCACCCCTGCGAATCGCTCAGAAGAAAGAACGCCAGGAATTTCCCAGCGGCCCCGGGGCCCGTGGGCTCCCCACGCGGCACCGCTGCCAGCCCGCTCCCGGAGGCTCCGGGCCGGCGGTGCCAGCCTGCGGGGGCGCGGACTCCAGGCCCGGCCACCCACGCTCACCCTGGAAAGGTCCCCGGCCGGGCCCCTAGAGGCGGGGTGTCCCGGGGCAGGACCCGCCAGGCTGCGGGGGCGGGGCGGGCGGAGGCCAGGGCGCCCCACTCCCCAAACCCCCTGGGTCGTGCGCCGTCCAGTGGGCGGAGCCTGGGCCCCGCGGCCCCCCGAGAGCGGGCCGAGCTGTCCACTAAGGCCTGCGAGCGAAAGGCCCTGTGGCCCACTCGGCCACGCGGCATTCGAGGCTCTGGGCCGCCCCGGAGCCCCGCCCCAGCTCCCTCCTAATCCCTGCCCCTCGCTGGGTGCCCTCCTCCCCATGGGTGCACCTCTCCCCGGGCCTGGGGGGGGGCAGTGCCTGACCCCTGGCCTGCTCGTGCCCCAGTGCGGGGCTCTTCCTCCAGTCTCTCTACCCAGAAGCAGCCCTCACCCTGGGAACTGTTTTTGGTTGGTTGGTTTGTGGTCAGTCATGAGACTTGAACTCAGGGCCTGGCTCTCCTTCATACACCACCGTCTGAAGTATCCCTGGGTAGTTACTGGTGGTCTATCGGGTGCTGAGTCCCAGCCTGGGACCAGGGGCCCTGGGGTTGGGCTCACCACCCCCCTCACCCTCCCCCCAACACACATTGGGTGCTTGGTGTTTGTTGAAGCCTTTCTCAGGACGATGGGGAGGGGGTTGCTGGGCCCCCAAGTGCTGCTCAGCCCCCCGGAACGGGGCTCTGATCGGGGCAGCTGTCTGATCCCAAATGTTCACTTTTTTAAAGGTAAACTGTTGTGGGAATCCGCTGTAATCTCCGAGCTCTTCGCTAAGCCTGAATTAATGAGCCAACCTTGGTTCTTTGGTGTTGATGCTCTCTGAAGTTCGGCTCGGAGAGAAATGAAAGGAAAGACGCCCCCAGCGCGGCCTCGCACCCACCACCACCAAAGCCAGGCACAAGGCAGCGTCTTGGAGTTTGGGACGAGTTGAAACCAGAGAAAAAAGCCGAGTCTGGCCCGGCGCTGGGCCCAGGCCGCCTTTGAGGGCCAGCTGAGCCCGGCGCGTTTGTAGCACAACAGCACAGCTGCCAGATGTTCTCGGGGAGCAAGGCCACTTCAAACGCGCCTCCCGCCCCGCGCCTGCTCAGCCTTTGTGGATTTCAAAGGGAGAAGGCACGGAACTCTCCCTGTAATCACCGCGCCCCGGCTTGCCTTTAATGGGCCATTAGGGACCCTGTGGGCCGGGCCCGATCATTACCTGGGTCTGATGGCCTGGGAGCCCACCTGGAGCTGCCCGGCAGCTACCTGCACGAGCCGGTTCTCCTCGGGGGAGACCGGAGCCCGCGGTGCCGTGGGGTCGTGTCCGGTGCCGGCGCCCCTCCGAGTTGGCTTGATAACCGCGAGGCGCCACAGCGCCCCTCAGCCTCGCCAGGACGCTCAGACACTTGCTGAGCCCTGGACAGGGAAATCAAGGACCCCCAAATCCACGTCTACCCAGAGTCTGAGTGACCTTGGGCCCCCAGATTCGTGTCCACCTGGGTCTCGGGATGACCTTGGCGCGGGGAGCTCTGCAGGTGTTGTTCAACTGAAGGTCAGGCTGAACACCTGACCTGGATGGGCCCCGGTCCCAGGGCCGGCCAGCTCCCGAGACCTAGCCGCAAGCCAGGGCACCAGGAGGCGCCAGAAACGGACAGGAAAGGCATGGCCACTCACAGGGAACGCGGGGCTCGAACTCAGGGCCTGGTACTCTTCCTGAGCTGCTTTCAGCTCACTGCCATTTGAACCATACCTCCACTTCTGGCTTTTTGCTGGTTGATAGGAGATAAGAGCCTTTCAGATCTGTCTGTGGGCTTGCTCGCTGGCTCCTTTCCTCCCTTCTTCCTCTCCTCCTTCCCACTCTGTCTCCTTCCCCCCTCTCCTTACAGCCTTAGCCCTAGGGGATGTTGTCTGTCCTCTCAGAGCTTAGGTTTTGATGACAGCAGTTAGCGGGGCCAGGGCCTCTGCTTTGTCCTCTGGAGAGGGGGCCCTTGTGGACGAGTTCTCTCGTCCTCTGAACGGCCCCAGGGCCTCAGGTCTGTCCCCCAGGGTCGTGTACAGGGGCTCTGTGTGGGTGTCGCTAGCACGGTGAGGGGCTGCCTGGTGGGGTGAGGGCGGGCCTCTGACTCAACCCTGGGGAGCCAGAGGGCTTGCAGACGCCCGGAGGACCTTGGGTGACAAAACGGGGGGTGGGGGGGAGGGGGAGAGGGAGGCTTGGCCAGCTGTCTGCAAGCCTAAGCCGGAGGAGGCCGGGGCACACTCCCGGGAGACAGCAGAACCCTCCTTGGCTTCCAGCCCTGTTTCAGGGCCTCTGCAGCCCCGGGCTGTGCAGGGCAGGCCCTCCGGGGACGTGGGACGGGAGAGCATGGAGCAGGCCTTCCCGGTGACACCCCCCCAGGTGAGCTGGCCCTGCCAAGCCCACCGGGCCGCCGGCAGCCAAGCCAGGACGGGCCCCTTCCCACCGCCAAGCCCCGATCGCCATGCAGTGAGAAATCACAGAGACGAGGATCAGCCCGCCTGCCAGCACCTCGGCAGCTTGGTCATGAAATCCAAGCCAACCGTGAGCCAGACCCCTCCCCACCCCTAGGGGAAGGGGCAGGAGGAGGGACGGGGAAGGAAGGGGGTGGGGGGCAGGGGCAAAGTGGGCAGCAGAGCCAGGCCTTGATCTGCTGGAGCCAGGAGGCCCCACTGGCCCCTGGCCCAGCTCATCCTGAGGCGGGCAGAAGGAAGCTTTCCCCCCAGACTTTCAGAGGAAAGCACCGAGCAGCCTGGGGCTGGACCAGCCCTGGGTGAGAAGGGGCGGGGAGGGGGGGGCTTCCACTGGCAGAGGTCACTGGTCCCGGGCGCTCCTCCAGCTACGGAGAGGCCTCGATTGTCCTCTTGGCAGTGCCCGGCTGTGGGGGCCACGGGAGAAAGATGCCTCCCATCTCCCTGTCTCTCTGTCTCTCTCTCTTCTCCCTTTGCATCGTGGAGCCGGGGCACCCAGGAGCCTCTGCGACCATCCCGCAGGCTGCTGGCTCCTTCTGGAAGCCTGGGGAAGCCTGAGCCTGGGGGCAGGGGACCTTCCGGCGGGGCCTTTCACGGGCCGTGCGTGGCTCCTCGTGCCGTCAGATGCCTGCTTGGACCGGTTTCCTGGGTGCGCGTGCGTGCACACGCGCGTGGGCTGGGGCTTTAAACTGGAGCCCTGAGCTTTTTCGCTCAAGGCCGTCCCTCTGCCGATGGAATCACAACTCTGCTTTTGCTGATTAACTGGAGGGAGAGAGGCGTCTCGTGAACTGCTCGGCCCAGGCTGGTTTTGAACCGCGCTCCTCAGATCTCAGCCCTTGCGGAGGTAGGAGCACAGGCGTGAGCCGCCAGGGCCCGGCTCTCGCTGGCACACTTGTGTGGAATGGCCCCAGGCGGTGACCCCTCGCCCGAGGCGGTGACACCGCAAGTCTGTCCTATGCCCCCGTGGGCGCCCGGATCCTAGACAGGAGCGCCGCGGTGCTGACCCCGCAGTGCTGACCCACAAACCAAGTGCTCCCCAGTGAAGCCACTGGGTACCCATCCTGGCTCTGGGCCTCAGGGTGGACTGAGAGGTCCCCGGCCTACACCCCAGCCTCCCCCTCCCCCGACCTCCCCCCCCCGGCCCCCCGGCCTCCCCCCCGGCCTTCCCCCCTCCCGGCCTCCCCCTCCCGTTCTTCCTCTCAGTCTCCCAGAGACCGCAGGGCTCAGGTTCTCAACGGGCAGATGCTGAGCCCCAGGGCCAGGCCCCAGGTCCCCAGCCGGGGCGACCGTGTGACACGTCTGTCCTTATCTCACTCTGCAAGGCGGGGGAGGGGGACAGAGGCTCGACCTTGCCCACGAGCTGACCCCGGGGGACCTGCCCTTCGCAGAAGGCCTTCAGGGTGACGATAGCCAGTGCCGAGTGGGAGACCCCGAGGAGACCACCACGTCGGTCTGGAAAGCAAATCCCTCTCCGTCGGGGAGCAGGGCCCGCGCCGGGGCAGCCGCTCCGCTCGGCCGCAGACCTTGCTCGACGGAGCAGAGCGTGGATCCCACGCTGTGCGCGTGAGTGGGAGTGGGAGGGCCCGCGTGGCTCACATCTGTGGAACGTGGTGACGCCGGTGGCCCCCCCGGGGGTCCCGGAACCCGTCCCCCACCCCAGTGATGGCGGCTCCCGCCCTGCCTGTGACTCAGCACCACGGAGAAGCTGGGGACCCTCGGCCTGGCCGGGGAGCCCCCCGGGGAGCCCCCACACGGCGTCCATCTCCCCCGTCACACCTCCCGTTCCGTGTCCCCCACACAGGGCCCCCACGCTGTGTCCCCCACGCCGGGTCTCTGGACAAGCAGGGGGCCCAGGACCTGTCATCAAGGCCCCGGTGCCCAGTGGGGAGGCAGCAACGGCCCCAGAACAGGGAGGTGGGTTCGTGAAAGCACTCCCCCCATGACCCAGGCTTGGGGGGGGCTCTCAGGTCAGAGGTCAGCAGGTACGAGATAGTCACAGAATCCGGATCCTTCAGGCCCGGGGACCACAGAGGTCCCCAGAACAGCCCTGAGAGGCTGCTCTGGTCCCCCAAGGCCCTCGGGCAGGTGACCCCGCTCCCTGGGGACACCCCGGCAGGGGTCTGACGCAGGCGCGTTGCCCCTTTCACGCTATATGACCTGGGCCACGTGTACCCAGGTCTCCAGAACCTGCTAGAAGATTCTCTGCCACTGCCCTTGGTAGACACACTTGCTATTTCAATCAGCAAAGAGCTGATGCACAGGCCCCCCTCACCCCGTGCTCCCCCTCACCCCGGTCGGCCCGGCTCTTGCTAGACCCCATGTGGACAGCGGCGGCCCCCACGGCCCCTCTTTCCAGGACAGGCGAGGCCCAGCACCCTCCTGGTCCCCGGGCAGACAGCCATGTCCTCGCCTGCCCTCAGGACTCGGGGACCCCCGGTGGCCCCGGTGCCCGCGCTGGCTTCTCTGCCTCTCAGGAGGGCCCCGGGGCGGCATCTGGCCCTCGCTCGAGGGCTTAGGCTCCACCCCAGCCGCGTGCCAGCCGGCAGCCAGGGGCCTGAAGTCCTCCCCGGGGTTTCCGGGGGCCTGCGGCAGGGTGGCCTCCGGCCTGGCCCAGTGAGCTGCGACCCTCAGGCCCAGGGGGCTCAGCATGCCCACTTGGGGCGCCAGCCCCCCCCCCCGCCCAGGACCAGGGAGCCCCCGCAGCCGGGCATGGCTGGGCGCCGTCAGCTTCTGCAGATCCAGGCTCACAAACGGGACAGAGGTTGGGGCGCGATGCCAGCCCGGCCCAGCCCGGGCAAGGCCGCTGACGTCTCCGCACCCCTGTGCCGAGGGCCGTGCGTGGCAGTGTGCCCCTTACACACACACACGCGCACGCACACACGAGGACTAGCCATCAGGCACACCCCCGCCGGGCCGGCCCCACGGGGCAAGCTGCAGAAGCCTTCGTGGGCTCGGGCTCCCGGGCGCTGCCCATCCCCCTGGCGCGGGGAGGGGTGTGCCCACGGGGGAGGGGCTCCTCCGGGCAGCCACGCCCGTGCACGCACGCACGCACACGCGCGCGCACTCAGCTCCTGCACGCCGTGGAGGCGGGTTGCAGCCTGCCCCCCGCCCTCCACGGCAGCGCGCCCAGAGCGCCCGGCCCGGGGGGCGGCCAGACCCGCAGGCGCCGGTCAGTCCCCCCACCCACCCCCCGCAGCCCCTCCCGGCAGGCACCTGCCTCCCCAGCTGCCAGGCTCCCCCACCCCCCCGCCCCCCGCTTCCACGTGGGTTCAGGAACCATCCGGAACATGCCCTTCGTGCCGACTCCGGGGCCCGGCTCGGTCCGGTTGGCCCGGACCCGCAGCCCACCCGCGCGGCCGGGGTGAGGGAGGTGGCCGGCGGCGGGGCGGGGACTGCGCCCCCCCCCCCCCACCAGCTGCTGGACCCATGGGACAAGGTGGCGCGGGGCTGGCTGCCGCTCGCACACCTACAGTGCGCAGGTGGCAGCGTTCAGGACCCGGCCACACCCGCCGCCCCCCCGCAGGCCGCGGGCAGCTGGGAGCCCCCCTCCCCCCGCCCGTGGCTCTACGCGCGGGGCCCCACGGGCACCAGGCGAGGGGGCCCCACGGGCAGGGCCCCAGGGCCTCCGCCGCCCGCCTGGTGGGCCGGGCCGGCAGCATCCCCAGGCCGCCTTTGCTCCCCACCCCTCCTCCCCAGAGGGCGAAGGGCGGTCTCGAATGCCTGCCGCACCTCTGGGGACCAGCAGCCCCCAATGAAGTGGCCCTGTGGCCCCCAGATGCCTCCCGCCTCCCCCGCACTGTTTATGACAGCGACCACCTCACCGTGCAATTCCTTGTCTGGGTGACAATTGGTCTCCAGAGTGCTTTACAACCGGCCTGCAGCCAGGAAGGGGCAGCCCCCCCCCACACCCCAGTCCTGGCGGCCTGGCCATTTGGCGCCCAGGTTGGGCCCCGGGGCTGGCGAGGAATCTGCCCAGAGTCAGCCTCGATGGTGAGGGCGAGGGCGGGCGGCTCCCTCCCTCCCTGCAAGACTGGGCTCCCTGCCGTCCTCGGGGTGAACTATGGGAGGCAGAGCCCACAGCTGAGGGGGGGCCCACAGGTGTGAAAGCGACAATAAAGCCTCCCTTCCAGAACCATCCCGAGGCTGGAATTAGATGGCAATTGTTAAATGATGGCTGACACAAAGGCTTGGGAGCTGTTTCAATTGTGTCAACATCAAAGCAGGGATGACCTGACCCAGTCGGTCGCCTACCAGGGACCACAGGGAGATCCCCAGACCACCCCCCCCCCCCCCAACTGCATTGTCCCTCCTCTTCCATGGGACCCTGAAACCACAGGCCATTCCACGGCCTGCCTGGGGGCTTGATCTCAGGGCCTGGGTGTCGTCAGTGGTTTTTCTCCACTCAAGGGTGGCCCTCTACCATTTGAGCCACAACTCTGCTTGCAGTTTTTTAGGGGTTAAGTGGAGATAAGAGTCTCAAGGACTTTCCTGCCCAGGCTGGCTTTGAACTCAGATCTCAGCCTCCTGAGTAGCTAGAATTACAGACGTGAACCACCAGAACCTGGCAACAAGTCATTTTAAATGAGATGTCCAGAGGGCCAGGAGCCACACAGAGTCAGCAGACTGGATTGGACTCCTAAGCCCCCTCACCCATCCCCCCCCCATCAGCACTTTGACCTTTCTGGGTGTTCTTTGTTGTTTTACAGCCTGGATACACCTCTCCCGGGACCTCCCTTTCATCTTCTCTGTTGCTTGTCAGGCCTTCTCCTCCCCTGAGATCTGTTCTTGTGGGTGCAGGAACTGGAAATTCTGTTTTATTTTTCTTCGCTGTCTAGTATTTCGTGGGGTAAATGTCTACTGTTTACTTACCTGGCCCTCTGGGCGCTCGTTTGGGCCGCTTCAGTCCGGGGCCATGGGATGAGGACATGGCTGCGCCAGGTTTCTTTTTTTTTTTTTTTTTTTTTTTTTTTTTTTTTTTTTTTTTGGACTTTCATTGTTTTTTTTTTTTTTTTTTTTTTTTTTTTTTTTTATTTTGTTTTTATTATCAATTGAACATAAATTTTTTTTTTTACAAGGTGCTGTGCAAAGAGGGTGCAGTTACATAGTAGGGCATTGTGTACATTTCTTGTGATATCTTACAACCTGTTTTCCCATCCCTTGTCTAGGTCAGGTAGACCCATATGCAGTATACAATGTATCAAGCACATATACAGTGTTCACAGACTTGGTCTCTACTGTCTCTCCATCTCCCTTTGTTAACAGTCATATATCAGGGAGATCATGCCCCTTTGTTTTCTGTGTTCTAGGCTTGTCTCACTCAACATTATTTGTTCGAGTTCTGACCATTTCCCTGCAAATAACAATATTTCACCATTCCTAATCGCTATGTAGTATTCCATTGTGTATAAGTACCATATTTTTTGGATCCATTCATCTGTGGAGGGGCATCTGGGTTGTTTCCAAATTTTGGCTATTGTGAATTGTGCTGTGCGCCAGGTTTCTTATCGGCCACGAGGGAGATGTTTATGTGTGCCTCAACTGCCCGGAAGCCTTGCTTTAGATCTTCCCCATCCCGACTTGAACCCAGGGCTTCCTGCTGGCTAAGCAGGTGCTCTTCCATTTGAACCACATCCTGAGTTTCTCCTGATTGTCTCATTTTGCAGATAAATTCCTTCTAGCAGTGTTTGCCCAATGCAGGTTGGGACCAGGCTCTCCTGCTGCTTCTGCCTCTTGAGCAGCCGGGACTATGGGGCCGCCATGCTTGACCTTCACCGCTCTGTTCCCCGCAGACCTCTGGCTCCGCACGTGCAAAAGGAAGCTGGAGAAGTTACGAGCACGCTCCGCACGGACAGGGACGAGACCCAGGAGGACACCTCCACTTCTGGGGCGTGAGGCTGGCGTTCTGAGGAGGCCGCTTTTTATATTGCATTCTCTGTTACTTACTGGTCTTTCTTCTTTTTCTTTTTGGTCAGTCGTGGGGCTTGAACTTGGGGCCTGGGCGCTGTCCCTGAGCCTCTTGGTGCTCAAGGCTAGCGCTCTGCCACTTGAGCCACAGCGCCCCTTGCAGCTTTTGAGCGGTTTACTGGGGCTGCCTTTGACCTGTGACCTGTGACCTCAGCCTCCTGAGCAGCTAGGATGACAGGCGTGAGCCACCGGTGCCCAGCATCAAGCAGGCTCCTGGGAAGCCAGTTTTGGGGACCAGCAAATGATGTCTAAGTGGCCTGGCCACCGTGCCGGGGTCCCCCACCCCCGAGGCTGGACATTCTAGTGGGGTCATCTCTGCGCCATAACCAACAAGGGACAGGGACGGACGGTGATGTTGCTCTGCCGCCCCACTGGCTGGCGGCACATCCATCCCTCAGCCCGCACGCCGTACCCAGGCCCCCGGAGCTGCATTTGGGGGCACAGGGGTCCCCGTGTGTCGGAACGCGCACGGGCTCTGGCAATGCCACGCGACTTGGCGGGCATGTCATTCGGGCGGTGCGGAGTCTGGTCCTTCCCCCCCCCCCCCCCCGTGTCCTTCCCCACTCCTCCCCTCTGCAAGGCCCTCTCCTGGACACAGGGGTCCTGCGCTTGGAGTGGGACAAGGAGCACGGGGGGCGGGGGGGGGGACCCCGGCCCTGCCCTGGGCGCCAGCACGCGCGCGCGGCAGCAGGAGCGGCTCCCTGCCTCTCAAGGGTGACTGTCCCTAAGCACCTCAAGAAATGTACTGGAATGTTCTCTGGCGGACGAGGGGGGGCTGGGGACGCCGCAGGTCAATGTCAGATGGGGGAGCAGAGCCGCTTTCCCAGCAAGGCGCCCCCCCTCCCTGCCCCACCCCCCACCCCCCCCACCCCCCGGGCGGAGCCACAGGTGGCCACTCCAATTTGTCCGCTGCCCCTTCGCCTCCTCCGCGGGCTCTGGAGCCCAGGGGGGGCGTGAAGGAGTCAGGCAGAGATGCCACCTTTTGGGGACCGGCCCCCTGTCCTCACTGAATCCCGGCCCGCCTCCCTGGGGCCCGCAAGCTGGTGGCTGCCGAGCATTTGCCCGGCGTTTCAGAGCCTGGCCAGCTCGCGCGCGCGCGCGCACGCACGCACGCACGCACGCACGCACGCGCACGCGCGGTGGAGCCCCCCCCCCTTCGCGCCGCACCGGGTTAACCGCGTCCCGCGCTGGGTGGCCGGCCGGTCCCGGGTTCCTCACTGTGGACCAGTGGCGTTGTGTGAACCCCAGGGCCAAGGGCTGGCCCCCCACCCCCCCCGGGCCTGCCGCGCACCCGGGCCGCTCCAGAGAAACAGTGAGCGCCAGCGGGCTGGGGGGGGGGCAGAAGGACGGTCCTAATATTCCAAGGAGGAGATTCAGGGGCAGGAGAAAGACACACGCAAGAGGGGGGGGTGGGGAAGGGGGGCAAAATTAATGAATAGTCCTCCTCCTCCTCCCCCTGCCCCTCCCCTCCCCCTCTCCCTCCTCTTCCTCCAGTCCTGGGCCTTGGACTCAGGGCCTGAGCACTGTCCCTGGCTTCTTTTTGCTCAAGGCTAGCACTCTGCCACCTGAGCCACAGTGCCCCCTCTGGCTTTTTCTATATATGTGGTGCTGAGGAATCGAACCCAGGGCCTCATGTATACGACTCTAGCACTAGGCCATATTCCCAGCGTCTTCTTCTTTCTAAAACCAGCCTCGAAGCTTGAACTCAGGGCCTGGGCGCTGTCTCTGAGCGTCTGTGCTCAAGGTTGGTGCTGTTCCACTTGGGCCACAGCTCCACTTCTGGCTTCTTTTATGTTTAGTGGTGATAAAGGTCTCATAGACTTCCCCGCCCAGGCTGACTTTGAACTCCTGAGTAGCTAGGATTATGGGTGTGCGCCCCGAGCACCCGGGTCCCCTGCCTAGGACACGCAGCCACTGAGCTAAGGTTGTTTTGCAGATTTTAACAGGTTAGAGGCCGAGGACGGCTTTTCCTGACATGAAATATGCACTGTGTCTCGGCACCCACTGCATATGTGCACACCCGCACAGGGAAAGCCGACAGCGGGCGGCAGGGCTGGGCCACGGGAGAGACGGCCACGGGAGAGAGGGCCACGGGAGAGAGGGCTGGTGACAGACATACCAGGGTAGACAGGAAGATCGGGAGCCACAGAGCCACACAGGAGAGCTCTGCAACGCGTAGGAGGCCCGCGGGAGGCCGTGGGTGGACGGCGGCCTGGGGCCTGAGCTGCAGGGGGACCCCGCACCCCCGCCCCAGTGCTGGGAGAGCCCATCTTCCCAGGGACATCACACAAACCTTGTGGTCACCAGGCTCCCATTCAGGAGGGGCTAAGACTGCGTGCGCCTCCATCCTCCTCCAAGGAAGCTTCCAGAAGGAAGCCTTAAGTTAAACAGAAGCCAGGGGAACCCCCAGCGGACAGAGACACGCCCACGGGGCTGGGGTTTCCACCTGGTGAGTGGGACCGCGCTGGCCTGGGTCCTCCTGGTGGCCACACAGGGGACAGAAATGACAGGGGACGGGGATGGGGGGGCTGGTGAGCCACAAGGGCAGGGCTCCCAGGGCTACGCTGGCGCCCTACCCCGGGGAAGGCCCCACAGAGAGGACACGGGGAGACGGGAGGCCAGGGGAGCGCCGAGGGGACGCAGGGCCTGCAGAGCTGCCGGCAGGGGCCGTCCCGGGGGCCTCTGGGCTCAGGCCCCTGGCTGGCCGCAGTGGGGCTGGGGACACCTTCGGGCTGTCCCGCTGTGCCTACCGGCCAGACCAGGGATGGCGGCTGCTTGTGGGTAGGAGTTTGAGTCTTCTCCTTCCTGTGCCAGACGCGGGGTCCCCCTGGTTGGCCCCAAGCCCCTCCCTGTGGCCTGGCCCCTTCAGCCAGCACTGGGCGCCAGGTTCTCAGGGCCCCACCCAGCCCCTGTCCCTTTCCCTGGGGGTTGGCAAAGTCACCGGAGTCCGGGGAGGGGACTACAGGGTGCGGCTGACGGGGTGTCGGGTGTCGCAGGCCTCCTGGGGGACAGCACAGGCCTGGGGGTGAGGCTGGGCGGGGCCTGGGGTGAGGCTGGGTGGGGCCTTGGGGTGAGGCTGGGCGGGGTCTGGGTGGTGATGGGCGGGGTCTGGGCGGGGCTGGGGTGAGGCTGGGCGGGGCCTGGTGTGAGGCTGGGCAGGGTCTGGGGTGGTGATGGGTGTGGCCTATGGGTGAGGCTGGGCGGGGTCTGGGTAATGATGGGCGGGGCCTGGATGGTGATGGACAGGGCCTAGGGTTGAGGCTGGGCGGGGCCTGGGGTGAGGCTGGGCGGGGTCTGGGGTGGTGGTGGGCGGGGCCTGGACCCTTCCTTCTGCAGATGAGTGGCGCTCCCCCTTCCATCCCAGGCTGGAAGGGAGCACACATACACAGAATACACCCATGTACACATGTGTGCAGACACACTCCTCCACGGTGACCCCGTGTACACACACACACACACCCAGTGTAGCCCTTGAACAGTGCCAAATGCTCTGGAATGCTGGCCAAGGGCTTGGTGTCTAGATCTCCACCAAGAAGGGCTTCCAACAAGCCCACCCCATGAGAAGACCGTGGCACCCACGGAGGGCAGGCGGGGCGCAGGAGGGTCCCCCGCACTCGGGGGGTGGGGGGGATGGCAGGCAGGGTAAGGAGTCCTGAGCGTTTGGAGCCACTCCCCAGGGAATGGCTGTCTGGGAAACTCTCCCCGCCCCCCAGAAGAACAGAACCAGCCCAGTTCGTCCTCCATGCCGTCTCGGGCAGCTGGCCAGGGCGATTCTGGGGGGAGGTGAGCGTCTCGGAAGCATGGCTGGGAACCCCAATCTGGGAGTGCCCCCAGCCCCAGCCAGAGCTGGAAGCTACGTGGTGGTGGTCCAAAATTTTCAAATAGGCTGGGCGTGGTGGCTCACACCTGTCATCCTAGCTACTCAGGAGAGGGGGCTGAGGACTGCAGTTCAAAGCCAGCTGGGGCAGGGGAAGCGGTGAGACTCTCATCTGCGATTCACCAGAAAAGGGCTGGAGCTGAAGCTGTGGCAGAACCCAGCGAGCAAGCAAGACTATGCTTTCCATTGCACTGCCACCTGCAGTGCCGGGCATTTCCTCCTGGTGCTGCCGCCCCGCAACGGTGATCAGATGTCAAGATGGGGGTCAGAGGGCGCGCGGGGGGGGGCTGTTCCCCAGGCCCCTGCCTGGGTGGGCAGCAGCAGCCGGCCACAGGCCAGGGTCAGGACCCCAACGCTGCGGGCGGTGGCTTCAGTGGTCCTGGACACGTCTGGGGTCCTGGGGGTGGGGCTGGCGGAGCAGCTTCTGGAGCCCCACTGGCCATGGCTCTCCACCATGGCGCTGGCAGAGGGACGGCGCCCCCTGGGGGGGAGACCCCGGCACAGTCGTCCCCGAAAACCAGAAGCAGCCCAGCCTCTGGCGGGCAGGAGGCGCGGCCGCAGGTTCCTAGGCCGTGTGGTAGGAAGGGGCCAGGCCTGAGCCAGCTCAGAGCAGGGGCTTCCAACACCTGATCTGCCTGCCTCCGACCCTCCCAAGGCCCGGATTCCAGTTATCCCCCTCCACCCCACTTCAAAAACGGCAGGAACCACACAGGAGGTTTGTTAGCAGCCTTTATGCACCTCGCTGGATGTATCCCAATTTTCAACCCTGGGGCAAGTAATACTTGGCAATTCGAATATCCCAAGTCAACTTGGGGTATAATTTAAAATGAAATGGACCCGTGTAGAGTTTCAGTTCTGACACGAAAGAAGTGCTGGCCCCAAAACTGTTCGCGGGGGAGGGGCGAACCCCATGCGGTCCTTTAACTCTTTTAGGAGTTGGAAAAGGAAGCCAGGCACACGCCTGTAACCCTAGCTACCCAAAGGCTGCGATCTGAGGATTGAGGTTCCAAGTCAGCCCAGGCAGGACAACACTTGAGACTCCTATCTCCAACTAAACCACCAAAAACCAGAGCTGGAGCTCTGGCTCCAGTGGTAGAGCGGCCTGGGGGGGGGGGTGTCTGCAGGGCTCCGGGTACTTCGGGGAGGGGGGGCTCCAGGGTCTGCAGGGGCTCCAGGGTCTGCAGGGCTCCGGGGATCCGCAGGGTCCCAGGTGTGGGCAGCAGACCCTCACCGGGTGAGGGCGGAAGTTGGCCACAGCGCCCCCTGCCGGCCGGTGCCGCCCCCTCCCCCACGCCGGCCCCCCCCCCCCCCCCCCGCAAACCCCGCGCCTGGGCCCTGCCAGGTCTGGCACAGCCTCTTATTCTCCACCCATCTCCAGGGCATAGCTGCCACCAGGAAATGCCCGGATGCCGCCGGCCCGGGACCCCGCCATCACCGCCACCGTCTCCGGGTCCATCCAGGACCCCGGCGTGGGGCCAGTCGGGTGACAAGCCGGCGGAACCCGGGCCCGCGGGGCGTGGCCCATGCGTGGGGCGTGGCCTGAAGCCGAGCGAATGACCAGCGCCCTCGCTCATTGGCGCGGCCTGGCGGGGGCGTGTCCCGGCGCGCCCCGCCCCCTGCAGGCCCCGCCCCCTGCAGGCCCCGCCCGGCCTGGATTTACAAGCTCGAATATCTGGGTTCAAATTCCAGCGTTACCACCACAGGTGTGACTCGCCGCTGCCACCTTTCGGGGCCCCGCTTCCACCTGTTCACGGGGGGGGGGGCCGGGGGGCGTGTGGAACCGAACTCAGGGCTGAGGGAACGCGTGGGGCGCAGGAAGCCTGGAGGCGTTGCCCTGCGGGGTGGGGCGCGGCCGGGGCCCCCGCCCGCCCCGCCAGGAGGCATCCCCAGGGCGCCCCGCTTTTGTCGCAGGGCTGCAGCGGATGGGGGGCAAGTCAGGCTTCATGGGAGCCGCCGTCGATTGAAAGCCACCGGAGGGGAAGTAATCGGATTTCACGGGCGCCGCGCGCGCCGGTCCGGGTCCCGGGAGCCCTCGGGGCGCTGTCGTTTCCGTACAGGGTTCTGGCGACATTTCCCGCGCGCTCCGCCATCCACGCCCGTCCTCGTGGAACGCATCCGGCCGGGCATCACTCGGCATCTCCTCGGAGGCGCGCTGGGCCCGCAGCCCTGCGCCAGGCCCGCCCGCCCCCCCGGGGGCTCAGCCCCCTCCTCCCCGGGCCGGGCCCCCGCCTGCCCCCAGGACCCTTTCTTCCCGGCCGGGATACGCTCCGCGGGCCTCGCCTTTATTCAAAGCTTCCTTCTCTCCCCTCCACTCCGGCCCGGGCGCCAGCGGGGCGCAGCGCGGCTCCTCCACACCGGACGGGGAGCGCGCCGCCCGCCTGCCCTCCGCTATCAGGGCCCCAAGGGCTGGCCCGACCCCAGCCGGGCATCCCCCGAACAAGGGCTCCAGTCCCACCCCCGCGCTCGGCGCGCCCTGGGCTGGGGAGGTGGAGTTGCCCAGCCCCGCACCCGGCCTTCCAGAGGCGCGGGGCGCGGGGCGCGGGGCGGGCTCCGCGCGGCCGAAGCCCGGCCCGCGGCGCCACCTGGTGTCCGCGCCGCGCAACGCGGCCCCATTGTCTGCGCGGCCCGAGGTCGCGCCGGGGCCGGGTCGGGACGCAGTTTACCCCGTTGCCAGGCCTGGGGCGCGCGGAGGGGCGGGGCCGGGGAGGCGGGGCCGGGGTGGCGAGGAGGGAGGGCCCGGGGGGGCGGGGGGGGGGGGAGACCGGTCCGGAGTGTGGGCTGGGAGGTTCAGCCGCGCGGCTGGGCCCCCGGTGATGCGCCCGGCCCGGAGGGCTGCGGGGCGGGGCGGGGAGGGCCCGCGGCCGCCCGGGGACGGCTGCTCGGGCCTCGGAGCGAAGGGGGCCGAGCCTCGGGCGCCTCAGCTCTAGTCCCAGGGCTCCCGTCCCCTTCGCCCTCCGGTGCCCGGCCCGGAGCGCATCCCCTCGGAGCCCGTGGCTTGGAGCGGGGGGGGGGGGGTCCATTGTCTGATAAAAAGTCAACTCGGCCGGCCGAGAACGGCTGGGGCGGGCGCTGGGCACGGTTCCCCGAGGACCCGACGCCCCGCGCGGCCCCGCGCCCTCGGATCGCGGCGGCCAGGGCGGGGTCACGGGCGGGGCCTGGAGCCGCCCACCTGCGGGGCGGGAGGCGGGGTGAGGGTGCGCCGGGGGGCGGAGGCGCGGGCCATCCCGATAAGAAATGCTCGGAGCCGCGGCGCCCAGCGCGGGGCCGGTCGGGCGCGCCGGGTGTTTCCAGCCGCGGGCCCCGAGGAGGCGCAGGGCCGGATCCGTGCGCCGGTAGCGCCAGCGCGGCGGCAGCGCAGCGGCCGCCCGGGCCCCACACGTGCTCCGCCCCGGCAGCCCCGGCCCGGCGCCATGCGGAGCGCGGCCGGCGCCCTGGTCCTGGCGAGCCTGTGGCTGGCCGCGGCCGGGCTCCCGCTGGCCCCCTCCGACCAGGGCCCGCACCTGTACTACCGCTGGGACCAGCCGGTCCGCCTGCGGCACCTGTACGCCGCCGGCCCCTACGGCCGCTCCCACTGCTTCCTGCGCATCCTCGACGACGGCTCGGTGCTGTGCGACCGGCACCGCGGCCAGCACGGTGAGCGCCCGCGGGTCCCGGCCCCCGCCCCGCCCCCCCCCGCCCGCCGCCCTCCCGCCCCCCCCCCCCCCGGCGCGCCTCCCGCCCGCGGCCAGGTGCAGCCTCTCTCGCTCCCCTCGCGCCAGGCCTGCTGGAGATCCGCGCGGTGTCCCTGCAGACGGTGTCGATCAAGGACGTCCGCAGCGTGCGGTACCTGTGCATGGGCGACGACGGCCGGATGCAGGGGCTGGTAAGGGGCGCGGGGAGGCGCGGGGGGCGCGCGGGGGGCGCGCGGCTTCGCACATCCTCTCGCCCGGCCCCGGCGGGGCTGCCAGCCGGGCGCGGCGCCGGCCGCTCAGTTAGGACGGTTTCCAGTCGTCTTTTGTGCGGGGAAGTGCGTGGCCCCGGCCTGTGGGTGGGGGAGCGCGGCCGGGCGCCATTGTGGGGCTCCGTGTGATATCAGGCTGGAAGGCCCCGTCCCGACACTCGGGCTCCGCCTGTGTGGTCCTCTCTCCCCGCGCTCCCGGAGCCATAAAGAAAAAGAGAAAGAAGGGGGCG